>NC_056732.1:1146286073-1146298573 GCF_019279795.1 Protopterus annectens | reverse complement strand
GACCACTGTCATCATCAACCATACAGGTAACTGATTAAACTATCCAGCCCAATGGTGCATGTGCTGTGTGCAACTTATCTGTAACAGAATGGACACACTGACAAGGTAGGTAGCACTGATAAACCCAGGTCTCTCAAATGTGTTTATGACTTTTATGTGTTTGTCAATGTGTATATGACAGTATGTCACACCATGTATTGTTCATAAACAACCAGTACATCCCCCATTACCATACCGTACAAGGCCTGGTGATGTTCTTCCCTTAACAAGTAATTTGGGACACACCTCATCCTAAAAGCTGTGTGTTGTGTGCAATTAAGGCCGCACACATTAGTAGCAATAAATACCTAGGTAGGGGTTCTAGTCTCAGTGTTGCCAAGTAAGAGTGTGTGTGTATATGAAGGGATCTACTTCAGTTGGTAGAAAATACATATCCCAGGAGGTCATATGCCTCATAACTGACTGGCAAATGCTAACATTTCACAGGTATCATCTTGTGGAAATTCATTGCATCAAAACTAGTAGTATATGTGTAAATGCCCTCTTCTCCACTATATAGCTGTACAGCAATACTGCGGTTGGTATATATATCTGGGTGTGGATCTTGTGGACACAGCCACCATCATTGTGGTTATTGTTGTGTGTATCCCCCACTTAGACAGCTGTAATACTGTACAGTTTATGTTAACAGGTTAAGTAGTTGTCAATCACACTATCTGTGGTTCTACACTACCCTATACCATCCAATGGGTAGTGTGTGTGTATATGAAGGGATCTACTTCAGTTTGTAGAAAATACATATCCCAGGAGGTCATATGCCTCAGAACTGACTGGCAAATGCTAACATTTCACAGGTATCATCTTGTGGAAATTCATTCCATCAAAACTAGTAGTATATGTGTAAATGCCCTTTCCCCACTATATAGCTGTGCAACAATAGTGTGGTTGGTATATATATCTGGGTGTGGATCTTGTGGACACAGCCACCATCATTGTGGTTATTGTTGTGTGTATCCCCCACTTAGACAGCTGTAATACTGTACAGTTTATGTTAACAGGTTAAGTAGTTGTCAATCACACTATCTGTGGTTCTACACTACCCTATACCATCCAAAGGGTAGGACTGTGCAAACCACACCAGCACACCTATGTTTACCAAGTTGAGGATTGCACTACATTGGGGAAGGGGACATATACCCTGCCAGTACCATCATCAATGACATTAAACTACCTGACTGATTATTTCCCAATGTGATGTTATGCCTATTCTCTCTTACTGGAATTACATAGGCTAAAAATGGGTTCCTTGCAAAAGTACATACATCCATGATTACAGAATTCTCTGTGTATTGCATCAACACCAAAGTGTGTGTGTGTGTGTGTGTGTGTGTGTGTGTGTGTGTGTGTGTGTGTGTGTGTGTGTGTGTGTGTGTGTGTGTGTGTGTGTGTGTGTGTGTGTGTTATACACAAACATGCGGTGTGACCAGTACACTTACCATTGTCCACTGTAGAAGGGCTGCTGACATCAGCCACCATGCACTCACCTGTATACACCCCTCAGACCTATCAGGCATGTGGCACATGTAGTAACTGTTATACAGAACTGTGACTTGTGTTCAGCTGTACCCAGGATTTGGCACAGTCAAGGTGCCATACCCATTGTAGGAAACAACAGCAGACCAACATCCTGCTAACACATAGACCCCTACATCACAAACAGAATACATTATGGAGACCACAATCACTCAGTGATAATAACAGCTACAATGCATCATGGCTGGACAGCTACACATCCTGACATGTAAGCATTAAACTTTAGTGCTGAAAACATGTTACACAGAATTACATTGGTACACCTTAGTACAGTCACCCTGTGCATCAGAACTATATTAGCTTGTCCCTGAATCGATGTTATGGATGACAGGGATGTGGCACAGGTATCATCATATGCACAGGGTGTGTTGTGGGTTTGCCAGAGACCTAGGCTGAGCCATTTGTTTGACATCATGTGTGTGTGTTAGGGGGTTTCATTATTAACTGGGCTGTGCAGATGTGGTGTGTGTAGGTATGGGGTTGCCCTTGCTGTGTTGGTAATGTGTGTGTGTATGCATGCACACAGTTCTGCCATGTGACTGCTGTATACAGGAGTTTGTTGGAAAGCTGTAGACCGTACCTGGCAGGGTGTGCAGTTCATCATCTTTGGCCACAGACACAAGAACTGTGCCTGCCAGGGGTTCCACGGGCACTACCAGGTACAAGCCAAGATATGATACTCTCTCCTGATGATGACTTATGTCCGCTGGATCTGGGTCCCACTTGGAACTGGCCAGGGCCACATGCACATGGCTGCTATGTTGTGGTGTGGACACCACCCCCCTGCAGTGCTGGTGCTGGTACTGCTACTACGAGAGTGACTCTGACTTGTTGCACGTCCACGTCGACCTCCACCTGTTGGTGTTTGTAAACTATGTCCACATGGCCATTGCACTACTCCCACCATATGCTCAAGCACAGACATTGCACAGTCGAGGAGTCCCACCATCTCAACCAACTGTCTATCCAGGACCTCTGCAAAATAACGGTGGGCACCTGCAAGATCACAGATGTCAATAACAGCAGAATGAGTAGCCCTCTGGATCCTCAGACCCTGTCTGGTATAACGTTCCATACGTGTCTGCGACTCCATGATGGCCTGAAACATGCGTCTGGTGACACCAGTTTGTGACACTTCTGCTAGGGGCATGATGACCAGCAGCCCTCCTATGAGCACCCCTGTACATCTGCCTGTGTGGTACCTTGCCGGACATCCGGCTATGGCTGCTGTATCCAGACACACTTGCCATAGTCACCACACTGTCCTGTCCCATGCCACCACCCACCAACTGTCCCTCATCTATGGCCACTGGTGATGGGGTATGTACAGGCAATGTGACTGTGTGTGTGGATGGGGTGGATAACAGTGGGATGTCAAACGATGGCACAGCTTCAGCCCCTGACAACCCTGCCTGTGACTCACCCACACCTATTATCATTGTAAGAGTTTGTATGAACACTAACATCAGTTTGCCTGAAGGAGGGACCCTGACCCACCTCGCCACCTGTGAGGGGAAAACAAGAAATGCACTTTAAGACCGGTACATCATTGCTTAACTGTACACATACAAACACACACACACACACACACACACACACACACACACACACACACACACACACACACACACACACACACACACACACACACACACACACACACACACACACACATGCGCGCGCACACATACTTACAGGTGAGATTACACAAAGATATTACACACAGACCTCTCATAACCCATCTGTCAACATGCATGACATATGGCACTCAACAGTATGCACTGCAGCTCTAGTCAATCCCTGTTACCAGCATTATACATCTCTGTGATGCATGAGTTAGTAGGTGATGCCCCTTCCCCTGGAACACACTGCTCCCATGTACACAGTATTGCTGTGCACCTGTTCAGCACCCGGCATGTACTATGCACTATACCTCACAGGTGTACACGCCATTGCTGAATGTGTATATGTGTGTCAATTATGTTTGCTCTGCTGTTCACAGCCCCTATGTGTTTGTCTGACACATACCTGGGATGATATGTGGACAGATGTCAATAGTGAATGCCTGATGCCTGATTTGCAGATCTCATCATCAGCGGTGCATGTATGAGCAATAAAATACAATTACATTGACAACCGTCAAACCTTACTGTGGCTAGAAGGAGTGTACACACCCTTACTGATATGGCACTCCCTTTCCCTGATATGCTAAGGGACCACAATACTGCATTTGTTAGCATTACATGAATATGATATGCAACATATGACCTGTGCAATCAAATGCAGTATCAAACAAATGTGTTAGTTGTGCAGATGCTGACTGAGATGAATACAATATGTGGGTGCATACGTGTGCACACCCTTAACATGATGGCTTGTTGCATCAACTGTTAAGAGCACTACAGCAGTAACTATTCCTGGAAGGGGTATACTAGTATGGCCCATCTGCACTGGCCAGTATTTGGTCACTCTGCCCTACAAATGTCTCCCAACTCTGCAAGATTGCAAGGTCAACTCATGTGCACAGCCCTTGGAGGTCACACAGTGCCTTCACTATTGCTATGGAGTCAGGGTTATGGCTGCTGCAATTCATGACCTTAACTGTGTGCAGATACAGACATTCTAAGTGAGCTTTGGATGTCTGCTTCAGTTCACTGTTGTGTTTCAGGATGACACCCCTCCCCATCCTCAGCCTTTTTGCAGATGCTTGACAACTATGGGCCACACATCAGTGGCATTTTGCAGTGTCCCAAATTCAGAACACCATGTGTAGTGGCCTAGTCCCTGCTAATAAATGGCAAACATACAGGTGTACACTGGCACCAGCAAGGCACAGATGGGGATGGTTGGCCTGAGCTGGAGTGAGGTGTTGTTTGTGCAGCACATGTATCTTAATTGATACTGCCTGTATGTTTCGAACTTGTTCTTGGTACACCATTACACTTTGCAACACGTGCCTTTGGAGGACTTTTGATGTTATGAATATGCTACATGTAGAGAGCCCTAGGTGATGTTTCCTGTGGAACAACTGTCCCATCTAATTACCCTAACCCATAGGCCACACTTATGCAGAGTTCAGGTGATTGTCGACACAGGTACTGCACAGCTAGTACTTGCTAGACATTCCTGCAATTCCCTCAGTGTTGAGGCATGTTTCTAGGCAACCTCCCTCACAAGTTTGCAACATGTCATCATCACTCTTGGATGGCCATCTGTTTATTTTCTACATTAATGTTATCCCATACTTCCTTATCACATACGTGACTGTCTGCACTGTTTGCCATGGTATATGCAATGGCGAGGTAAGGCTACATGTCCCACTACTGCATGCTACATGTTGGGTATGGGATCCATTCTATGGCTTGTAAGATGTGTGTAAGCCACAGCTGCCTCTGTTGCAAGTGAGTGGGCAAATGTGATGGACATACATCTTGGACAGCAGACCATTTCTTGGTGTGAGATTGAGGACCTGTGTTTGATAGAAGGTGCATATTCATGAAGAGTGAATGCTGTCAGTACCGCAAAAGCTGCTTCCACAATATGTTATTTGGATTGTGTGCACACATATGCTTCCAGTGTTTAAGGTATGCATTCCCCATATTTGTTGGCATGTATTCCCCATATTTGCTGCCCTAACATAGGATTCCATATTACACATTCATTGCTCATGTTAGGACCACATTACAGGTTGTAAGGGTTGTGGAATGTTGTACGGTGATATGCCATTGTGTAGATCTGTAGCAGCTGCCATTGTAATAGTAGTATATACAGTGTTGTAGCACTGTATAAGGGTGATGTTTCAGACATGTTACTACTGTAGGGCATTTGTCCCACCATTATATTCATCTCTGTGCACACATCTTGTAATAACAGGTTGTTACTTATATTGCAGGACTCTTACATACCCATCAGATATGCCACCATGGTGACCAATGTTATGCAGTGCAGTTAACAGCAACAATAAGTGAACATGTACAGCATGCATTATGGGTAGGTGTGTTAAATGTGTGCATGGCAAATTTATTTTATTTATTTTATTTTATTTTATTTTACATTTGTTAACCGGGGGTGTCTGACTGAGCCGAAAAGGCCCTTTTTCAGCAGAGGCCCGGGGAGAAAAGCTCCACAAAGAAAAATTACAGACACATTTAGTTATTTAGACATAATCAGTATACACACAAATTACAAGAGACATGTTTTTACAGTGGTATGCGGCACAAACAGTTACAGTGGAGAGAACAATCAAAAAAGATATTAATTTTAAAAATAAAGGTAAGTAATAGATTTGTGGTGTACAGCTGAACTTTGGAATGTAGGTAGAATACATACATAGTACACAGGTACAGTACATACATTGTAGATTAGCCAGTGTTTGTGAGTAAGATTGAAAAACTATTATCAATTGCTCTAGATTTAGTATGCATATGTTATCCACTTTCACTAGCCTGGGGAGCAATCATGACACTGCCAACTTTGCTTGAGATCTTGCCTGATGAGGTTTTTAAAGGAGGCTTTGGATGATGTGTTTTGAATGCTAGTAGGGACAGAGTTCCATTTTTAGCCACCAAACTACTATATAGTGCATCTCCAAAGCTATTGTAGCTGTTGGTGACTTCTAGTAGTAGTTTGCTTGATGATCTAAGAGGCCTTTTGGCTGAGTGATGTTGTACTAGGTTTTTGAGTGCAGGACACTTATTGGGGAGGTAATAGATAGAATGACAGAGGCAGAGCTGATTGTAGGTTAGGAGGTTGGGCAGTTCAAGCCAGTGGAGCTGTCTCAAAGCAGTACAGTGATGAGTTCTATATGAGCAATTTGCAGCAAAACGGGCAATTCTGTTATAGCAAGCTTCCATTTTGCTTAGTTCAGTTTTGTTGAGATTAGTCAGAATGGGAGATGCATAGAGTAGGGTGGATAGAAGTTGGGAGCGAGCAATGGCTGATCTTGTGTTGTTGGTAAGAAATGGTTTGATACTGTAGAGTGACCCCAGTTTGGCATGTACTTTTTTAATAGTTAAGTTCAGATGACTATCAAATTTTAGGTGGGAGTCTATGGTTATTTCCAATAGCTTAGCCTGTGCCACTGGAGCAATTGGAGTAGCATTTGTGGAGTAGATAGTGAATTGACTGTTAGTGTTTTTGTTAGAACTGGTTATAATCATAAGCTGAGTTTTCTTTGGATTGAGGTTAAGTTGGGCTTTGGTAAGGTAGTTTTCAACGTCAGAGAATGCTAGTTGAGTTGTTTGCAGGAGGGTGGGAATGTTTTGTGCAGCACAGATTAAGGTAGTGTCATCTGCATACTGAATTATAGATGCATGCTGTGTGGAGGTGTGGAGGTCATTTGTGAAGACTGTGAATAGTAGTGGTCCTAAGATAGAACCCTGTGGGACTCCTATAGTTATGGGCAGCTGAGGAGAGAGAGAATTTTCCCATTTCATAGCTTGGTACCTGTCAGTTAAGTAGCTTTGGAACCAGGTAAGAGTGGAATTAGATAGATGATATTGGTTTAGTTTGTTTAGCAGGATTTGGTGTGAGACTGTGTTAAATGCTTTGGACATATCCGAAAAAAGAGTTGACACTTGCAGGCCTTCATTTTTGAGATGGTTTACTGTGTCTGTGAAGCAGAGGAGAGCTGTAGTGGTACTATGGGCAGGTCTGAAACCATGCTGAGTAGGTGACAGGATGTTGCAGTCTAGGAGATAGTTTAGCATCTGGGTATGGATGCATTTTTCTAGGATTTTGGCCAGGGGGGAGAGTAAAGCAATGGGTCTGTAGTTATTAAGTTCAGTGGAGTTCCCGCCTTTATGTATGGGTGTAACATAGGATATTTTCCAGAGTTTGGGCACATAGTTTTCAACAATTGATCTGTTTATGAGAGTGGAGACTGGGATAGCAATAGCATCTGCTGTAAGTTTCAAGAAATAGCTGGGGAGTAGATCGGCTGCTGTTGATGAGGTTTTTAGTTTGGAGAGCATGCCTTTGATTGAAGTGGTGGAAACTGTTTTGAGGGTAAAGCTAGTATTAGAGTTATTTGTGTTGGGTGGGATAGTGAGGAAAGAACTGTCCTGTAATACTAAGGATAGAATTGAGTTCACAAAGTGGGAGTTGAATTGTGTTTCGATGGGAACTTAAGTGTCAGGAGTGGTTGGTTTGGGGGTAGCCTTTTGGGTGGATTTTAGTAGCTGGTTTACATTTTGCCAAAATTTTTGCGGGTTGTGTTGGTATTTAGTTTGTAATGTTGTGTAGTAGGATTTTTTGTCCAGCCTAATGCATTTTTTTGCACGGTTGCGCAGTTCTTGGTACTTAGTTAGGCTTTGTGTTTCTTTGTTTTTTTGATAGTAACGCCAGGCAGTGTCTCTGGACTTGAGGATTTGTTTGGTTTCTTTACTGAGCCATGGGTTTGTAGAGGCTCTAACCTTGATTTTGCGCAATGGAGCGACAGTGTCTAGGTGTTGTAGAAATGTTTTGTTGAAATATGCTACAGCCTGGTCAAGTGGGAGGGTTTTTAGGGGGGTCCAGTCACAGTTACACAGTAAAGTGTTGAGGACCTCAGGAGAGAATGTTTTTGTGTTTCTAGTGGATATATAGTTAGTGGTTTTGCATATGCTTGTTCTACTACGTATAAAGTATATTATGTTGTGGTCACTTAAGGTGTCTGGGAGACTGCCTGTGTGAGGGTACAATGTGGGGTTGCTAGTTAGGACCCAGTCAAGGATGGATTCGCTTTTAGATCTTTTATCACACCTAGTTGGAATTTGGACTAGCTGCTGGTAGCCATGGAGATTTATTAGATTACTTGGTGGTTCTGATATACAGGTGAACCAATCTAGGTTGAAGTCCCCCAGAATAAGGGTTTCTTGTGAGTATGTGGAAGAACACCAGGATAAGAAGTCTTCAAGGCTAGCAGGTGTATTACCAGGTGGAATATAGATCACAATTATGGTGATGACCTTTTTAGGGTGAAGTTGAAGTTGTGAGAGAAGTATGTCCCAATTATTGGGGGAGGGGTATGAGTTTGGTAATTGACGGACAGTTAAGTTGGACTTGTAGAGTAAGGCAGTTTCACCCCCTTTACGACGTGGTCTGTCTTATCTAATGATATTGTAGCCAGTAGGGAGAACTTCTGAGTTAGCTATGTTTTTATTTAGCCAGGTTTCTGTTAAAGCAACTATGTCTGGGGAGTAGTGTGCTATTGTGGCCTGGAGTTCAGGTATTTTATTTTTGATACTTCTAATATTAATATTTAGCATTAAAAGATGGTTGGTTTTGCTGCTGTTGTTGATTTGCCCAGGGATGAAGAAAGTGGGGTTGTTATGTTCTGACATTTGTGTTTGAGCAGTTTGTGTTGGACAGGATGGATTTGGGCCTGGGTTGGGGTGGATATCCCCACTTATGGTGAGCCTGGAGTTAAAATGGTTATACAGATGTTGGAGTTTGGTGAGGAGTGTGAGAAAGTATTGTGTTTTTTTGGAGTAGGAATGAGAGCATATGTGTTTAGTTCTGAATTGATCCATTATGTAGTTCTTGAATAAGTGTGGGCAGATATTATTATAATGTGTGGTGTCTGTGTATGAGAGTGCATAATGCAGTGTTGTGCTACTAAGTTTAGGGATATTGCTAGAGTGATAACTTGTGGTGTTGTAAAGAATTATGAGAAGACAGACTAGATTTAGTTGTGTGATAGTCATGGTTATAAAGTTTATGTTGTTTCTAGGTGGTAGGGTCTGAATAGGAATTATAGGGTTGCACTATATGTGGATGGGGAAGTAATGTGGGTGATGCAAAAAATGCCTAGTGGGAATGAGAGTGATTGGGAGTATTTTGTGTGGAGCAAGTTGGTGTGGTTTAATGTGATATGACTTGAGGAGCTGTGATTGGTGGAGGTGATGTGAGGGTGAGCTGTGGGTGTGGCTATGATTACTATAAATGTAGAGGTAGTGGGGCCGGAAGGGAATAGGGGCAGGGCAGGGAGTGGAGAGAGCCCAGCGTTAGCGAGGGCTTAACGGAGCGGGCAGAGCCAGAGCCAACCAAGGCAAGAGAAAAAGTAAGTATTACTTTACAAATCTGAACACTTTTAAAACAAATTCCTGAGGTCTAATGGCTTACCGGCTAGCAGAATGTAATTGCTGAAAGCACTTGTGTCCTGGTGGGAGACTAGAAATTTAAAGATGGCTCTATGCTCAGCAGGATTCTAATATAGACTTTGTATTGGGGGAGGGACATAGCACAAGGGGTGTAAACCAGGTGGAATGCAAAGAAACCAGAGAGGCAATCAGTGGAAATCAGTGAAGGCCTCAGAGAGGGTAAGTAATAATTCAAACTACCTGTAAAGTGAAGGAGAGAAGAGACAGCAAAGTTTATTAAGGTTGGGAGTGTGTCTTTACATTGACTTGCTGATTAGTAACCAGTTTGTGCACCGATTAGAGTAGGGAGATACATTAGCAATGATAGAGATGCAAATAAGCAGGTGATCCTCCAAGTGATACAAACTAAGGCAGAAAGATCTGAGAGGGCTGCTTGATGGTTAATTTAATTTAGTCACAGGGATGTGAATTAAATCTATACTGTCTGTTGGACAGTTAGGATTACTGTACTATTGGGGGGGGGAGACACAAGGCTACAACAGTCAGTTTTATTAGCAAGCTGAGAACTACTAAGAAATACTGCTAATGTAATAGCTTCACTCTCATAAAACATACAAGTAGAATTCCTGGGTGGACTGACCCTGCTCTTGAGGCTCAAAATGTATATCCTTGTTTAGTTTGCAATACTGATTCCTTCTTACACTGTATAGATGGAGTGGTAGCCGCAGACTGCAGATTTGCTTGAGTGTGCTCCTGCTCTTGAGGCTCAAAATGTATATCCTTGTTTAGTTTGCAATACTGATTCCTTCTTACACTGTATAGATGGAGTGGTAGCCACAGACTGCAGATTTGCTTGAGTGTGCTCCTGCTCTTGAGGCTCAAAATGTATATCCTTGTTTAGTTTGCAATACTGATTCCTTCTTACACTGTATAGATGGAGTGGTAGCCGCAGACTGCAGATTTGCTTGAGTGTGCTACTGTATAGATGGAGTGGTAGCCGCAGACTGCAGATTTGCTTGAGTGTGCTCCTGCCCTTGAGGCTCAAAATGTATATCCTTGTTTAGTTTGCAATACTGATTCCTTCTTACACTGTATAGATGGAGTGGTAGCCGCAGACTGCAGATTTGCTTGAGTGTGCTCCTGCTCTTGAGGCTCAAAATGTATATCCTTGTTTAGTTTGCAATACTGATTCCTTCTTACACTGTATAGATGGAGTGGTGGCCGTAGACTGCAGATTTGCTTGAGTGTGCTACTGTATAGATGGAGTGGTAGCCGCAGACTGCAGATTTGCTTGAGTGTGCTCCTGCTCTTGAGGCTCAAAATGTATATCCTTGTTTAGTTTGCAATACTGATTCCTTCTTACACTGTATAGATGGAGTGGTAGCCGCAGACTGCAGATTTGCTTGAGTGTGCTCCTGCTCTTCAGGCTCAAAATGTATATCCTTGTTTAGTTTGCAATACTGATTCCTTCTTACACTGTATAGATGGAGTGGTAGCCGCAGACTGCAGATTTGCTTGAGTGTGCTCCTGCTCTTGAGGCTCAAAATGTATATCCTTGTTTAGTTTGCAATACTGATTCCTTCTTACACTGTATAGATGGAGTGGTAGCCGCAGACTGCAGATTTGCTTGAGTGTGCTACTGTATAGATGGAGTGGTAGCCGCAGACTGCAGATTTGCTTGAGTGTGCTCGGCTAGCAGAATGTAATTGCTGAAAGCACTTGTGTCCTGGTGGGAGACTAGAAATTTAAAGGCCAAATACCATGGCCATAACATGGCTGGTGTATTGGCAAACCTGAACAAACATCACCATACTCACCAGCTACAGGCTGCTTCCCCAGAGGTATACCAGAGGGACCTACATAGTTGTGTGAGAGATGTGATGTCAGTAGTCACACCTGTGGCATTGGTACAGGGTGGGAGCAGCATTTCAGTACATCAACAGTACAAACCTACAATACTACAGATTATGCACATCTGTTCATTACTACATTGCAGCAACAGACTATATATATTTTATCTCACATATGCATGATTAAACTCTACAGATACAGACGGATAAGAAACAGTGATCTACTGATGTCCCCTGTAGCCTTACCTGCATGCTCCTCATCCGCTGTGTGGGTAGCACCCACCTCCACAATACTATCAGCTGGGTCTTGGATTTGCTGGTGGGCAGGTGCCCCGAGACTGGGGAGGAGCTCCTCAGCATGTGTCGGGGGGGGCTGGATCCTGTGGCTAGCTGGGCCCTCCTAACTGCAGCAGCATGCTGACAGGAGTGGTGGATGAGGTCAGTGCACTGATGTTGGACCTGTTCACAACTGCAGTTATGCAGACCGACATCATTTACCCTATGGACGAACTTGGTCATCAGGGCAGTCCTCTCCTGCAGATCATGGGCTTTATGGCCAAAGAGGGTGTGGTGGTGCAGCACCAGGTAGTTGATTATCACATCATTTTCCTGGGGGGAATAAACTGGCAGCTGCTCTCTAGACATGGTGCCTGAAAGAAATAAAGAGGAAAAAAGGTCTGAGAACTTCATACTGCAAGGCTATAATAGTTGTTAATTGACATCTCTGTCTCCCCTCCACCATATCTGCAATAATAATCTGAAACCTCCCCATCACTAAAACAATACGCTCTACCAAACACTTTCAAACTGACCTATTTCAAAATGAACTCAAAACATGCAACTGGAACCTCTTGAAATCACTTCCTCTTAATGAAGCAGTATCTCTCTTCAACTCAACCTTCCTTTCTATTCTGGATAAACATGCCCCTGAACGTTCTATTAGAATAAAAACTAAAATAGCCCCTTGGCTCTCAAA
>NC_056732.1:1145806073-1145946073 GCF_019279795.1 Protopterus annectens | reverse complement strand
TTCAGGCTTTTGAGTTTTCAAGATTTTGAGTTTTCAAAAATTTGAGTCTTTAGGATTTTGGTCTTCAGGATTTTTGGCTTTCAAGATTCTGTAGTGCTTCTATATATATATATATATATATATATATATATATATATATATATATATATATATGTATGTATGTATATATATGTTCATAGGTTCATAGGTTCATAGGTAGGTACTAGGCTATCGGCCCAAGGACCTATGCAAGCCTAGCCAACAAGGTTCCCTGGCTTACGCCAACCAAGAAGGTTATTTTCCTGTTCCACTGATGAGCAGAGACACAGAAGTGATCCCTGGGGTGTATTTCCTATTTCCCATCCACTCATCAAGATTTTTCTTGACATAGATGGGTAGCCTGTTCCAGAGTATGTGAAGTCTCTGGGATAGGAATCTGTCCCTCCAGCATGTCCTGTTTATTGTGGTGACAAGGTTTAGGTCCCTAGAGTGTGTAGCTCGGAGGGATTGGGATATATATATATATATATATATATATATATATATATATATATATATATATATATATATATAGGAGTGCTATAGAATCCTGAAATCCCAAAATCCTGAAGACCAAAATCCTGAGATCAAAATTCTGAAAGTTCAAAATTTTGAAAATTCAAAATCCTGAAAACACACAGGATTACACCACTTACTATATTCCAGCACAAGTACATACAGAAACAAATAAAACACAAACCATATTACTCTTCTCCAAGTGTACTGAAGTGGAGTCTTGGAGTTGTTATATTTAAGGAGCAGGGGGTGTTGGGGGTGCAGGGGGGCTTGCCACCTTGCATATAGTTGAAGGATGATATGTTTTTGTATGTACTTGTGGTGGAATACAGTAAGTGCTGGTATCCTGTGTGTTTTCAGGATTTTGAGTTTTCAAGATTTAGAGTTTTCAGAAATTTGAGTTTTTAGGATTTTGGTCTTCAGGATTTTTGGCTTTCAAGATTTTGTAGTGCTTCTATATATATATATATATATATATATATATATATATATATATATATATATATATATATATATATATATATATATATATATATATATATATATATATATATATATATATATATATATATATATATATTCAGGTAACAACAGGCCAGGCCGAATACTGATGGAGAGGGGCAATCTCATTTTGTGGTTTAATAGTGTATATGTAAGATGCTCACATCCTATGACAAAGGGAGACCTGAATAGATAAATATAGTATTCAGTATTGTAGGTTGTTGTTGTTTAGTCACTTAGTTGAGCCTTACTCTTCATGATCTCAAGAACTTTAGCAAGCTATGCTTTTTCCACCAAAAAATGTTTCTTTTAGTTATTGCAAATTCCTATTCATTACTTCAGTAATGCTGTCCAGCCATCTTAACTCCCTTTCTTCACAGTTTTCCTCTGACTTTGATCTTTCCAAGCATCAGTGTTTTCTGTAATGAACCCTGTCTTCACATTATGTGATGGATATCTGAAAGTTTCAGTTTTACTATATAGGTTTCCAATGAATGGTCTGGGTTCATTTCTTCAACTATTGACAGGTTTCATCTTC
Source organism: Protopterus annectens (assembly GCF_019279795.1). Classification (NCBI taxonomy): domain Eukaryota; kingdom Metazoa; phylum Chordata; order Ceratodontiformes; family Protopteridae; genus Protopterus; species Protopterus annectens. Next base: position 1,145,944,500 of record NC_056732.1, on the reverse strand, counting down.
TAGCAGTCCAAGCAATTCTCAGAAATTTTCTCAAGCATTACTGTTCAAAAGCATCCGTTTTCTAGCACACTGCCTTATGTATTGTCTAATTCTCACAACCTTATGTTACTAATGGGCAAAAAAAAAAAAAAAAAAAAACAATTGGCTATATGAACCTTTTTGGCCAAAATTATGTCTTTGCTCTTTAAATTATTACTCAGTTTTGCCAGAGCTTTCCTTCCAAAAAGCAAGCACCTTTTAATTTCATTGCTACAATCACCGTCTACAGAGATTTTTGAGCTCAGTAAAACGACATCTGTCATTGCCACCGGCTGAGTCCCATGTATTTTAAAAGAAATGAAAGGGCTAGATGACATATTTTTATGCTGTGCAACAAACCAGCTTTTGCACTTTCTACTTTTATCTTCTTTAACAGGATCTTCAGCTCTTCTTCCGTTTCATCCTTTAGAGTGATAGCATCTGCATACCTAAGGTTATTAATATTTCTCCCAGTAAGTTTGTTTCCTGTATCTTATTTGTCTAAGCCACCACTTTCCATGACATATTTAACATCTAAAACTGAATAGATAGGATTATAATATACCGTTTCTTATACTCCATTTCCTATCCTAAACCAGTAAGTTGTTCCATATTGAGTTCAGCTGTTGTTTCTTGTTTTGTAGACATATTCCACAATAACTTTTTTAAGAACATGCCACATGGTCAAAGGTCTTAGAGTAATCAATAGAATAGAAGAGATTTTTTTTCTGGAAATCCCTTGCTTTTTCCATCGCCAAGTGGATGTTGGCTGTTTGATCTCTCATCTTAAGTCACTGGTCCATTTAATGTCAGTGTCCAGGATGCCTGGCTATCAGAGGTCAGAGAACATGCCATTATATTTGTTAGTGATGCAGTGATCCTTCCTGTATAGTTATTTTTTATATTCCTGACACCTTTTCTTAATATAATCTGTCTCTTTTCAGTCCCTCCCCATATTTTTCCTGGAATGCACATTTTTACCTGGAACATTCCCTTAATATCACCAACCTTCTTGAAAGATCTCTTGACTTTCCCATTCTAGTGTCTTCTTCAAGTCCTTTGCGCTACTCATTCAAATATCCTCCTTATATTGTCTTACTTTTCTCTAAATCTCTGCATTTAGTTTGACAATTTTTTTCATATTTCCATTGCCTTTTGTTCTCCTCAGACACTTTTAAAGCCTCTACAGGAAGCCATTGTGCCTCCTTATTCTTCTTTCTGTTTAGAATATGCATGTTGCCACCTCCTGAACTTCTTCTTCTTCTTCTTCTTTCGGCTGCTCCCATTAGGGGTCGCCACAGCAGATCATCTGTTTCCATTTCTTCCTGTCCTCTGCATCTTGCTCTGTTACACCAGCCACCCTCTCACCACATCCATAAACCTTATCTTAGGCCTTCCTCTTTCCTCTTACCTGGCAGCTTCATCCTTAACATCTTTTTCCCAATATACTCTGCATCCTTCTTCAGCACATGTCCAAACCAATGTAATCTTGACTCTCTGGCTTTGTCTCCCAACCATCCAACCTGGGCTGACCCTCTAATATACTTATTCCTAATCCTGTCCATCCTAGTCACACCCAGTGCAAATCTTAACATCTTTAACTCTGTCATGTACAGCTCTGACTTCTGCCTTTTTGTCAATGCTACTGTCTCCAACCCATATAACATAGCTGGCCTCACTCCCCTCTTATAGACCTTCCCTTTCACTCTTACTGATACTCAACTGCCACAAATCACTCCGGACACTCTTCTCTACCCACTCCATCCTGCCTGTACTCTCTTTTTCACCTCTCTTCAACACTCAGCATTACTCTGAACTGTTGATCCCAAGTACTTAAACTCATCCACCTTCACCACCTCAACTCCCTGCATTCTCACCATTCCTCTATCCTCCCTCTCATTCTCCCACATATATTCTGTCTTAGTTCCTGCTGACCTTCATTCCTCTTCTCTCTATAGCATATCTCCAACTCTCCAGGGTCTCCTCCACCTGTTCCCTACTCTCACTACAGATCACAATGTCATCTGCAAACATCATAGTTCACGGGGACTCCTGTCTGATGTTATCTGTCAACCCGTCCATCACCATTGCAAATAAGAAAGGGCTCAGAGCTGATCCTTGATGTAATCCCACCTCCACCTTAAACGCATCTGTCACTCCCACCGCCGACCTCACCGCTGTTACACTACCCTCGTACATATCCTGTACCACTCTTACATACTTCTCTGGCACTCCTGACTTCCTCATACAACACCACAACTCCTCTCTAGGCACCTTGTCATTGGCTTTCTCTAAGTTCACAAAGACACAATGCAACTCCTTCTGACCTTCTCTGTACTTCTCCATCAACACTCTCAGAGCAAACATCACATCTGTAGTGCTCTTTCTTGGCATGAAACCACACTGCTGATCACTAATCATCACCTCCCTTCTTAATCTAGCTTCCACTACTCTTTCCCATAACTTCATGCTGTATCCCAAATTTATATCCATACTTCTTCAGATACTCTGTCCACCAGGTGTAATCCCTTCAATCTATTCTTCATCTCCAGTACATATACATTTAGAATTTTGTTGAATGCATATCTCATTAGGCTGGATACCTTCTTGTTTTCTTTAATTTAATTCTAAAGTTTGTGATACAAAGCTGACTGTCTTAGCTGCAGTTAGCTGCAAGCCTTGTTTTGCTAACTTTAGAGAACTCTCCCATCTCTGACTGCAAAGTATGCTGTCAATTTGATTTTGGTGCTGACCATCTGGTGATATTCATGCATAAAACCATCCCTTAGGCTGTGGAAAGAGACTGTTTGCAATGACTGGTAAATTATCTTGTCAGAATTCTATTAATGTATGCCTTACTTCATTTCATAATCCACGGCCAACCCTGTTTGTTATACCAATGATGCTTTGACTACCAACTTTAGTATTTCAATCACAATTGGTGAATGTAATATTGTTTTTGCTGTTGTTTCCCAAAGGTGCTGCAGACCCTTGTAAAACTGGTTAAACTCCTTCTCTTCAGTGTCAGTAGTTGGAGCATAAATGTGTATCTCTACAATTTATTATGGCTGCCTTATGGTCTGATTAAGATAATTCTTTCATTTTTGGGTTGTGACCAAGCACTGATTTTTGTACCTTTCATTAAACTTGATGGCCTCTCCATCTCTTCTGTAAGACTTTTGTCCACAGTAGAAAATCTGATGATAATCTGATATAGAATTACCCTTTCCAGTCCATCTTGTTCACAAATTTCCAGGATGTCAGTGTTTATTCTTACCATCTCAGCCTTAAATGCATTACATTTAGCTTGGTTCATTATTCTAATGGTGTATAATACTTTGCGGCATTGGACTTTCACTCTGAACAACTTGGCAGAAAGACTTCTTTTTGCCTTTAATCCATTTGCATAATTAGGTCAAGAAATGCTTGGATTTGTTCTCTGCTATTTCCTAGTGGTATGCTGTACACCTTCAGATCTGAGCGTCTCAAGTTCCAGTGTCATCTCAACATGCGTCAAGTTGCTTTTGTTCATGGGATTTTCTTGACAAAAAATAATGGACTGACTTGCAACTGCTTTCACCTGTAGATCATCTACTGTCTGATCTCGCTGTCATGACTTGCTTATCTTGGATAGCCTATATGTCATACCTCATAACTGTCCAGAATTGTGCAGAATGTCCAGATTTTACCTCATATTTTTGGTCTGTTCCTCATAAAATGTGTGGTTTTCTGGCAAATCACTGCGGTCTGAAGTCACTAAATAATAACATACATTTGAGCTTCAGACTTCATATTCTTCAGAAAATGTATGGTATCATAAATCATGTTATTCTAGCAACTTTTCAGGTTTATGATAGCAATATTTAAAATCTTTCCATATTTTGAGCCTTTGTCCCCCTATTATTTTAGGCGTTGTCTAGATTTCTTCTGCTAACAAATTAAGGGGTATGTTATATGTTATACCTCATAGCTTCACTGAGGTACACAAGCCCTTTACCCTGACAAGGTAATGGTCCAACAAAGGACTTACATGCATTTATCCTCAGGTATCTTGTTATTATACTCTACTCACTGCCACAGCATAGTATCTGTATATGCATAATTTACTGTTATCACACATCCAGAATGGTCCAGAAAGAGAATTGTAGGATGGCAGGTAGTAAATAGAAGCAGTGGATGTTGGTCAGGAATGAGGATGCTTTAATCAACAGAGGGAGATTTCTACAGAACGACAGGAAATTTTTAATCACATTACATGACTGAATCCACAAAGAAGTTTTGCGATCAAAGAGAGAGACAATGAATAAAAATAGATGCTAACACCTTCTTAATGTGTAGGTTTATTATAAAACTTTCTCTTTCCTCTGACTGAACCTTTGATAAATCCTTTAACTGTAGATATTGCAAATACAAGTCTACTGTAATTTGTTGTTTTAAATATACATTGTCCAGGAAATGCTATGTATTTTTAAAATTTAGTGGTGCCTGGGCACAGATTAATGAGACATCATCAGGTCACCAGAAATACTCAGCTTACTCAACACTGCAGTTAGCAGAAGGCTTGCTATTGCTCACTCCCTGATTGCTATACAGTCTGAGTTACTAGTGACCTTCATTTATTCACCACCTTGATGAGTATTACTCATACCTCCCAACTGTACTGAATTACTTGGTTTTTACCACGTTTTGGGGGGCAAATAATGGGGTGCCATGATTCCACAGTGGCAACCCTTCATTTCCAATTTTCTCAGCTTTTTTTATTTATTTTTTTTCGGCATTTTGAGCAGATATCATCATGTGCGTGATGATGTCAGTTCTGCCAGAATTGAGCTCAAGGGCTCACGTGCGCATTTCTGGCTGGCTGTTTGAATGGATCTGCAAGCGGGAAGGACTTGGATCTGGGTAGTGTACTACTTCTGCTGAGCTTGTGCGAGCAGGAAGGACTTATCTTCTGGGCTGCCTGCTTCAGGAAGGGACATGCTGCAGATCTGGGCTGCTTCAGGAGGGGACTTGCTGCAGAGCTTGTTTGAGCGGGACTTGCATTACGCTGCTTAAAGTAGGAAAAGACTGGTGTGTGTGTGTGTTATGCTGCTTAAGATAGGAAACGACTGGGGTGTGTGTGTGTGTTTGTGTGTGTGTGTGTGTGTGTGTGTGTGTGTGTGTGTGTGTGTGTGTGTGTGTGTGTGTGTGTGTGTGTGCGCATGTGTGTGTTATGCTGCTTAAGGTAGGAAATGACTGGTGTGTGTGTGTGGGTTTGTGTGTGTGTGTGTGTGTGTGTGTGTGTGTGTGTGTGTGTGTGTGTGTGTGTGTGTGTGTGTGTGTGTGTGTGTGTGTGTGTGTGTGTGTGTGTGTGTGTGTGTGTGTGTGTGTGTGTGTGTTATGCTGCTTAAGCTAGGAAATGACTGGTGTGTGTTATGCTGCTTAAGGGAGGAAACGACTGGTGTGTGTTTTTGTGTGTGTGTGTGTGTGTGTGTGTGTGTGTGTGTGTGTGTGTGTGTGTGTGTGTGTGTGTGTTTGTGTGTGTGTGTGTGTCTTTTGCTGCTTAAGGTAGGAAACAACTCAATACATTTCTCCACCTTTATTTTTACACCATTTGACTACATTTGTGAATATGGGATATTGTAATATTCGTTTATTTATTTGTGACTGACTGCAAATACAGAACACAATATTCTTTAAGAGGTCTTATTACAGCATTAGACATTGGAATCAAAACTGATTCATCCTTACTTGGGATCCATCTTAGTATATTTTGTCATACCCTAAGCTTTTCAAAACACTCCTCTCAAGTAGACATCAAAACTTAAATCACTATCAACAAATATCCCCAAATCTGTTAAACTCTGGTCAGAGTTTTAAAAATTGATTATCCTGTACATATGAAAAGCAGTGGTTCTTCCATCCAAAATGCAGAACACTTCATTTTTATCTTTAAAAGACTACCAAATGACCCCGACCTGTACAAGTTCTCCAAATATTCCTGTAACATTTTCAGATTGTTAATATTAGTGACAGTGGCCTGAACCCTTGCATTGTCAGCAAATGTTCTGCTCCATTTATGTTGATTGGTAGGAAGATTTGACATTAACATATTTAACAGTAATTGTCCCAGAAGCAATCCTTGTGGTACGACAAATATAATCAATACCTAACTGGATAATTTATTATGCATAGACACTTTATATGCTCTTGTCAGTTAACCAACTTGCAGTCCAGTTAGAAATATATGAATTAATGGGCCATGACTGAAAGTTCTACCAATTTCAAAATATGGCACACTATGAAATGCTTTAGCAAAGTCTAAAATGTTATGTCGGCAGATAACATTGTATCTGAAGCACTTCCAATATTGAAATACAATCTAGAGCATGTAGCCCATAAATCCATGTTAAAACATATCTAAGCTTAACCTTTCCTTAACTGGTAACAACAGACACAGGAGTTTTAAAACCTATTTTCACAGAATCCATGTAAGAAATATAGATCCATGCAAGACATACAGATCTGTAATTTTCTGTGGAAGAGGGACTGATGCACTTTGGTATCAGAACCACTGTGGCCTTCTTCCACATTCCTGGGAGACAGCAAATTCTAAGACAATTCTGGTAAACGAAAAATAGGGAAACACATGCTTAACTATGTTATTCATAAAGAAATTATTTAAACCATCAGATCCAGTGGTTGACTTAGATTTTATTTTATTTTGTATCCCACAAACACTCTCTCTTTAATTATTTCTGGACAGACATAATTATAACTAAAATTTAAGTTGCCTACATTATGAAATATATCTGATGCACTGGCAAAGAATTTCTGAGCATAAATGCTTGCTAGTTTGTCATGATCTGTACTGGATAGTGGCTCCATTTTAATAGCTATAGTTGATGTTATATCTTTACCATACTGTATGAGGTGTTTAAACAGTGCCTTACAATTAGTTTGAGTATGCTGAAATAATTGTACTTCAAAATTCCTCCTGGGCAATGAACTTCTTCTGTCAGTATAGTACGTAAATGTGTTTGTAAACACACTTCAGATTAATGTAAACCTGCATAATGACCTTTATAAATCCTGTGTGCACTTACCCCTATGCGTAATGTCACCTTACTATGACTTATACTACCATAGGCCATACATACTAGATTGAATTCTTGTCAAAAATACTTTTAACAATTCTTGGAGACAAATAAATTGGCCTTTATATAGCTATATGTACTTGAAATCACACTTTTATCTAATCTGTAGGCTTTTCTTTAAATGTCGGCTACACTTTAAACAATATCTCTGACTTACCCTAACCTTTAACAACCAAGCATGGTTGCACTATCTTCTAGTAAATAAAAAGTACCAGTACAAATACTCAGAAATAAATTAAACTAAGTCACTAATTAGTGAGCACAGAGTGCACGTACTATAGAATTTACACAAAGTTTAATGCATAAATAACTGTTTACACAGCAACATATCAAGCTAATGTGTTCAACAGATTTCAACATTCATTTAACTTGTAGTTTGAATACTGATTCCATTAACAATCTTTATTATGCCACATAATTTAATTAATTAAAATACAATGACATCACTTTGAAAGCAAAAGGATCATAGGAAATACAAAACATCTGTCTTGCAACCACTAATGCCTTGCCAGTACCTACTCTCAGACTGTACCCTTTTTTTTTTCAAAGAGGACTCGCCCAATCAAACCAGAAGAAAACTGTGAATAGAAATCAAATCATACAATTCCTGTTTGAAGAAAGATGATATATCACCCTACTTGATTTGCAGCAGAAGTCTATTGGAGAGGTAGGAAACCACTGTGTCGTAAACCTATCTCTTTGTTGATAAAGGTGTAGATTCCTGGTTTTGGTATTTATGGGAATGATTTGATTTGTGGAGATGAAAGGTCCAGGACCACTGGTCGCCTAATGCCATATAAGAAAAGACAAGACATATATCTCCCTTCAGTAATCTTTAAGGCATAGAACAGGGAAACAGTGCTTCCATTCATTTCTGGAAAGATTTTTAAGCCAATGATTTTCTACGTTTAGAGCCTCTATGGTTTTTCTAGTTGTTTGACATGACAATGGAGCATTGTATTCAATAATGGCTCAATCAATGCTGAATATAAGGAGACAATGACCTCTTTAGATATTTATAATATTCTTATGGCAATTGCCTGAATGTCACTCTGATTACTATTTATTTTGAAGAACAAAAGTAAGGGAACTACCAATCCAAGATCCAAGGTCTATAACAACATTCTCATTTTAAAGAAGAAAAATTGAAAAAAAAAAAGCTAATGACATTGGTACTTACATGCCTTCCATCATTTTTCTGCATTCTTAACCATGCATACAGCTGTATACATACATGTGCCTTCATCCCCCTTCTTTTATTAACAGCAGAGTGTAACTGCTATTTGTTTTTGGCTCCATTATTTAGTAATGCCCAAGTCCTTCACTACCCATTTTGGTTATTGTTGATATAACTAGCTGATGATCATTTTATGCTGATTACAAAATAAGAAACCACTTCTGTGTAACACTGCTGAGGTATTCATAGATTCATGAGCATTACTACATGCTAAGCCAAAGCCTACCAAGGAACATGCATCCCATACAAATTCATATTGATAAGTCTCAGCAACTATTTACTGAAATCCTAAAAATTGTCAGTACTATGCATATGTAGTAATAATGGATTCAAAAGGTTTGACATCAGCTGAGAATAAAACATATTTCAAGTGATACTTTGGTTACAGCAAATGTTTCATATTTATTTCTTGCTTTTGAATTCTACAGGGAAGCATCATCATGGTTATTGCTTTGTAAATACATTACATTCAAAAGATATGCTTCCGTAATAGATGGAATGCTGTAGAAAATACATTTGCCTTAGCCATGTAGATTCATTGTTCAGATGGTACAGACTTTGTATATAACAAATCAACTTAGAATAGTGTCTTTCTATTTTTTTGTTGAACTAAATACATTCAAAACCAATCACAGTTGTCAATATAAGGACGTAGTACAGACAAACTAAAGACATTCAGAGGTGTAGCTCACATAAAGATTGATGTAAATGTAAAAATCACTGCTATGAAAGAGGTCACTCTTTATTATATCAATAAAGTGTGATTTTTCAGCTTACTCTGTCTCTATATATCTTTGTATTATGTAGAAAATTTAAGGTTATTTCTCATAAGTATAAGTTCCATAGTTATTTATTGGTTCTACAATCAGAATGCATTACTTTAAATTAAGAATTAATGTGATAATTATACCAGGCTAATTTGATACTTTCTGTACTGTTTGTAAGCTAACCATATATTTGTACAGTGGTGTCATTCCTCCTAGTTTGAAATCATCTGTGTATACTGCTGCCATTATGATAGACTGAATATGCAAGAAGGTCCTGAAGGTATTAAATAGTAATCGTTCTAAGTGGACCATGTAAAACACCACTTGTAATACTCTTCCTTCAGAGCAAGTATTATGATTCAATATCCTTTAACTGAAATAGTTCAGCTAGCCAATAATTCTTTTAATGATATTTTGTGCTTTAAAGCTGCAAATGTCATAACCGAGGCTACTGTCAAATGCATCACTCCTGTTTAAATATATGCTTAGCTTAGTAAAGTTCCTTCTAGGCATAAACATCTTACACAGTAATTATTTATTAAATTATTTAAGCATCAGCTATTCGTAAAAATACATGTCAATGGATACCTACGACAAAGAAATTTTTATTTTGCTGTTATAGGATTGTTAGACTCAATTTAATTTTTCCAAGACTTTTGGGTTTCTAATACCATGATGGGAATAGACTCCATTCAAAGTCAAATATGACTAAAGTTCATGAAATTAGTATTGTTTCTATCTCTTTGCAGCACCCACAATGTGCCCAGAATTGACTCCTTCTGCAGTTTATACAGAGTTACATGCATTAGTATCATATCTAAATGTAGCTGCAAATACTACTGTTGGAACTGTCTGGGTATCCTTCTTCCACATTGCCTACATTTCTGTTTCCAGATCCTGTTATTTCATGACTTTGTGTCTCTCTTTATGTAAGACAATGTAATCACTGGTTATAGCAATTTCAATGAACAACTCTACATTTGTTTTATTTTCATGGACTACTATATCTGGATTTCTCACCTCTATTTTTGAATTATTGCTAATGGGTTATTCCATATGATATAAACTTCATCATTTTCTGCAATTCTTTGTGGCTCATGCTTCCAATGCTTCTCAGCTACTCCAGTATTGTAATGTTTGCATAATTACCAATGGAACAGTCTTGCCACATTATTATACCCTTCAGTACAAGACCCTCTGCCATTCGTGTATCACTCCCAGTAACAAGCTGTGCGACTGTTTTCAATTCTGTTTTAGAAAACCTGTATTTGCCTGTTTCTCTGACATGTCCGATGGGCTTTGTAAATCAATGTGCATATAGTCCACTGTCCTGGGCTGCCAATATTAGCCTTTCATCTTTTGGTTTAAATTCACCTCTACTTAACCGTTTTTGCATCAGATCCTGATCAACATGAGGTTCTTCTAGGAATTTTCTGTACTTGCACCGAAATTTATGTCTTTTCCACATTTTTTGCTTTTCATCTGATCCTTCACCTTATAGGTTCATAGGTTGGTACTAAGCTATCGGCCCTAGGGCCTATACAAGCCTAGCCAAACAATTGCCTGGATATTTCTTCCCACAATATTTACTTCCCCTGACCCCTGTCTAGCAGGGTGGCTGACATTATCCTCGGGGTAAATTTCCTATCTTCCATCCAAAAGTCAAGGTTCCTTTTGAAGAGGGCCAAGGAGGTGCTCTGCTTGACATGTATGGGCAGTCTATTCCGGAGTATAGGGAGTCTCTGGGTCAGGAAACTATCCCTCCAGCATGTTTTGTTCATTGTGATGACAAGGTTTAGATCCCTGGAGCATGTGGGTCTGAGGGATTGAGATTTCTTTAAGTGGAGCATGTCCAACAGCTCAGGGTTTGACATGGCTTTGTATGTTAAGCAGAGATCACCTCTGAGTAGATGATATGCCACAGAGTATAGCTGGAGTTTTTTTAGATGGTCAGCATAGGGCATCTACTTTAGCCTGTAATTCTTTTAGTAAGGTATTTCTGTGGTGTTTCCAGCTGTTGCAGATGTCTTGTGAGGTACATACCAAATGGGACATTGTACTCTATAATGGGTCTAATGAGGGATGAGTACAGTGGGACAATGACCTCCTTTTTTCTGGATGAAAAGCCCTTAGTGATGAGGTGTGCCACATTGAAGGATTTCCTGACTGTTGTGGAGATGTGGTTATCGAAGGTGAGACCACTGTCCACCTGTGTCCCTAAGTCTCTCATCACACTTTTGGTGTTTAGTGTACTGCCACCTATGTGGTAATTCATGGGTACATGTTTTTTTCCCAAAGGGGATAAATATACATTTCTTGGCATTAAGCTTGAGCCCATGGCTCTGGCACCAAGCATCTGTTTCTGTAAGGCCCTTTTGTAGAATATCCACATCATTTGGGGATTCAATAATGGTTCCTGGTTTGCAGTGATCTGTGAACTTTGTTAGCCAGAGTCCCTTAGTGTCAGCCTGTACTTCAGAGAAGTAGATGCCAAACAAGAGTGGTCCCAGGACTGAACCCTGAGGTACTCCACTTGTCTCTTGTCTGGAGATGGATTTGGAGCCGGCTACTTTTACAGTCTGGGTTCTGTCAGTAAGCCAGTTGGCAACACATTGAATGACATAGGGATTTATGCCCAGCTGAGTAAGTTTATCTATGATTCCAGAGTGGGGGATGGTGTCTAAGGCCTTGGCCAGGTCCAGTTAAGCTGTGTGCACTGCCTTGCCCTCATCCACATCTCTGGAGACTGATTCGCAGAAGTCAGTCAGGTTCAAGAGACAAGATTGGCCCTTCAGGAACCCAAACTGGGTGGGGTCCAGTATTTGAAAGTTGCCAATGTCTTTGTTTATAAGTACCATGATAATACATTCCATGCCCTTGCAGATCAGGCTCGTCTGACTGATGGGACTGTAATTCCCGGGATCCAAGGTGGATCCCCCCTTGTGGAGTGGGATAACTGTAGCTGTGTGCCACTCAGTGGGCATGAAGCCTGAGGTGAGGCTATGATTAAACATGACACTTAGGTGAGGTGCCAGTTCATTTTGTAGTTCATGTAGTACACAGCCCGGGATGTCATCTGGTCCCATGGAAGCTGTATTCTTAGCTTAGGAGAGTGCGGTTTCTACCTGTGTGGCCGTGATTACTGGAATTTGGCAATCTTTTGGTATTGAGATGGGCCCTTTAGGGGGTGGGGGGGTGAAACTGGCTCTAAATCAATCTGCCAGGATATTAGCAATATCCTTGGGATCAGTATATTTAATGCCATTCTGTTGTAGCTCAGAGCAGATCTGAGCATTGCCATTTAGTTTCTTGACATAACCATGGAATGTATTGTGGTTGTCTTTGGAATTTTGACAATTTTATTTTTGCAACTAGCTTTGGAGAATTTTATGAGGGAACTCAGCTTCTTACTGAGGCTGGTAAGGGAGTTATTTGCATCCTGGGATTTTCCTCTTTTCTGCAACAGTTTCTTCCTTCTGTTGTATAGTTTGTTTATGGCAGGGGACCACCAGATTGGCTTCCTTTTTTTGGAGAAGAGCATCTTGGTTCTATTTGGGATGGCACGATTCATGCACGAGTGGATGTGCTCATGCAGTGCCTTAGTGTAGGATTCAGCAGTCGAACTTTCAGCTCCCATCTGCATGGGTGCCATGAAATTTGTCATTTCTGACTTAAGTAGCAAGAAGTTGGCTTTGGAGAAGTTTTTTATAGATGTTTCTTTACTGGGGGTGGGGTTGGGATGTGGATGTCAAGGGTGATTTGCTTATGGTCAGACCTGACCAATGAGGGGGTGACCACTGGTGTGGAGCATTTAGCCCCATGTTGGTAAAGACCAGGTCTAAGATATTGGAGCCCCTGGTGGGACAATGGATTAGTTGATCCAGGGCATTGGAATTTATGAATTCCAAAAAACATTGAGAAAAGATGTTGGTACCCAAGTAGTTTTCCCAGTTAATAGCAGGGTAGTTTAAATCACCCAGTATTAGGGTGTTTGGTTGTATCTTAATAATTTCCAGTATCTTTAGAAAGGTGTAGTGAGAATCTTGGGGCATGGTGGGGGATCTGTAGCAAGATACAATTTGGATTGAAGTCTTACCTAGTGTTAGTTGCACGTGGAGTACTTCAGATGCATTGTGCTGGGCAACTAGGCTGGAGGTGTGTTGTAGCCTGGTATTGCAGGGGTGCTCTCTGGAGTCTTGAACCAGGCCTCATTTACTGCACAGATATCAATGTTCTCCATTTTTAGGAGTGCCTCGAGAGAGTGCATTTTGAGGTTTAGACTTCTAGCATTGAGTAGCATTACCTTCAGATTTTGCATGCTTGTATCTGTTACGGTGGTGGTTTTGTCCTTTGAACCTTGCCTAAAAAAGGCACTATAGGGGTGGCAAGAGCTTTAGCCAGTAACCTGAATCCCAGGGGTGACAGGTGCAGACCATCTCTGGAAAAGCATCATGGTTTGTTGATCATGTCATCCCAGGCAGACAGATACTGGATCCCCTTTGAATGACACCAGAAGCTTAGCCAATTGTTGAAGTCAGTCATTTTGTCCTCATTCTGTGGTATCATTCTGGATGAAGGCAGGATGCTACTCAGGGCTAGGGGCATACCTGCCTGGGCCACATGATCCGAGAGTTCTTCCATGTCTCTTTTCATGTCCAGGGAGGTACATCTCAAGTCATTCACTCCAACATGGACAATGACAGAGTTGTATCTGTACTTGTTGTGGAGTGACTTCAGTACATGTGTTATGTGGCAGATCCTGGCACCCAACAGGCAGCTGACTGTAATTTTCTCCTTGCTCAGCCTGGTGAGTGGGACATCAGTGTGCCTGACTATAGAGTCACCTATGACTAAAGTGTTGGGTACATTGTCTTGCCTTAGGGACTGTTGTTGGGTGGCACACTGGTGGTGTGAGCTATGTGTCACTTTGGTTGTGACTGGTGTTAGTCTGCGTTTCAACTTCGGAGGTTCTTGTTGCTTGGGCAGGTTAATGTTAAGGGCCTCCACATATGTGGGTTTAGTGTTGCTATATGTGGGTGTTGATGGTGTTGGTTTTCAAGGGCTATGTGCTGCTTGAGGTGTAATGCAGGTGTTAACCTTCTCCTCTTGACTGTCTAGCACAATCTTGGCTGGAGAGACCTTTGCTTCCAGTTTGAGGTGGACAGGAGAAATCACCGGATGCTGACCCTTGGATATGCCTGTTTAGGTGCTTTTTTTGTAAAGTACAAGAGCTGTTTTCCCTTACCTTTGCAAGGTACTTTGCAATTATAGGCTGTTTAGTGCCTACAATTAATTTCTCCTTATTAACAAGGAGAGTTGAGTGTTTGTGTTTGTTTAAGGCTTCCTAGTGCTTTCCAGCATGTTCTAGAGCAAGTTCTAGTCACTGGGGTACAGATTTTATTGCTACTACTGAGAAACCAGCTAGTTCTAAGGGAAAATTTGAAGAGCAGACTTTCTGTCACCTGGAATAGTTTAACCTTACCCCCTCTGTGCTTCCCGATGCAAAAAATGTGCAAGCACATGCATTTTTAAGCCAGAAAGTTGAAAGGGATAGAAATCAGCCCAAAATGGCTAATAAAATTACAATTTCTGAGCTGGAAACCACTCCTCTAGTGTTAGATAGGCAGTAAAATGCTCACCACTTCCACTGGTAAGCAGTAGGACTTCCCTCTGCCACAGCATGGTCTGGATAGCTCTGAACACAGAAAATAAAGTCCTAAAACCAGCAAAGCCTGGGAACTGGACTATACTAGCTAGGAAATGCGGGAAACGAGCAAACAAGATAGTATTTTTTTAACAACCTAAACAATGCAATAATACAGTAAATAAACACAGAAAAGGTTAACACATTTGAGTGTGTAGCCCTAAACAGTAAATGCAATTAAAACCCTACAAAACTAGCAATTTAAAACTTTTTTAATGAAAGCAATCAAGGCAAGTGCACAACTGAAAAACGATTTAAGAGGCAATAATACAGTAGAATAAGTAGTTAGTCTACATATACAGAAAAGTCTATATATACAGAAAAGCAGCTAAAACAACACTAAAACAATGCAGATGCAGTACAACCCAGAGCACTTGAGTGGTAGCAATATTAAGGCAAATGTAGTTTTAATAAATGCACTAAAATATACTCTATATTTCCAAACTGTTTGAGAAGCACAGTCAGAACACAAGGAGATTCAGGCACATTTTTTTGAAAGAAAGGGAGAAAGGAGGAACAGAAGGAAAGAAAATAAGTGGGTTGGCCTTCTCAGATGTTCTCTCTGTAGTAGGTAGAATGAACTAATGACACTAGACTGGGAGGAGTGTCCCAGATCAAAGTTACAGTAGGGTCGTGCAACTGCAAAGCCACCAAGTATAACAGCAAGACATCAACAGGGCGGGAGGGAGGGTTGGTACCAATACTAAAGCTAGTAACCTGCACTCTTTCAGACAGTAAACACTACAGAAATTTTTATCACATCAGTGAGCTACAAAATGAAAGTTTTTAAACAGATAATGGAGCAGCGATACTCTACAAAATGATTTTAACTGCAAACAAATCAGTTATATCATATACTTCTTGGCAGGAAATCCGAACAAACAAACAGGTGCTTAACAAGTACAGAAAATAGCAATAAAATACAGTAAAAAGTTTGCAGCAGGCAGTAAAAAGTGCTATATATAGATTGCTAGAAGCAATAACCAGTATAAATAAGCCAAAAAAGCAGGATACTTATTCTTATATATCTCAGATCAGAGTTGTAGTCAATGCCCCTCCTCCACTTGGCTCAGTTTGTGTAGACAGAAACCCTCTCAATTTTAGGGCTTAAATACCATAAGATACTACCTTAGACAACTTTTTTTAAAAAAGCTCAAAAGAACCAATGAGTGCTTACTCCAAGCCCTAGACCACCCAACCCCCACTAGCCAGCAGCCAATCAACACAATCCTGCCAAGAAGGTAAAGAAAGGCTTCTGCTAATTCAAGATGGCCTGGTCATGTGCTCAGAACAATCACTGCAAAAGCAAACAGGCCCAAACACAGCAAATCTGAATTGGGACAATACTAAAGCTAGTAGCCTACACTCTTTTAGACAGTAAACACTACAGAAATGTTTATCATGGCAGTGAGCCACAAAATGAAAATTTTTAAACAGATAAAGGAGCAGGGAGACTCTACAGAATGCTTTTAACTGCAAACAAATCAATTATATGATACACTCCTTGGCAGGAAATCAGAACAAACAAATAGGTGCTTAACAAGTACAGAAAATAGCAATAAAATACAATAAAAAGTATGTAGCATGCAGTAAAAAGTGCTATATATAAATTGCTAGAAGCAATAACCAGTATAGATAAGCCAAAAAAACAGGATACTTATTGTTGTATATCTCAGATCAGATTTGTAGTCAATGCCTCTCCTCCACTCGGCTCAGCGTGTGTAGACAGAAATCCTTTGTTTTTTTGGCAAATTCAATTGCTCCTTGATTTTTGTCTTCTTCTGGTGTGATTTCCATTCCCACTTGACACTGATATGTATTTGCTAAACTAAGCAGGGAAGTCATCTTAGACTCATTCTCCTCGTGTTTTAAAACTTTCACTATGTCTGGATCTTGTGAGGTCACCAAATATGTATGCTTTCTTATGATTGCAGATCTATACATGAAATCAATTTCCAGGAGGTTAATACCTCCTTCAAAATGGGGAATATATAATATTGGTATACATTGCTTTTTATAAATCTTTTTAAGCATGAAGCATTTTTCTTATTTTCCTGTCCAGATGATCCAATCCCTTTTACAGCTGTCAATCATCCCAAATTATAAGTTACACCAGGAAGAGCAAATTGGTTTGTAGCTTGAACTTTGTTTCTAGCTGTCAGGGCTGTTTTTAGTGTTAATTTTACTCTTTTAAAATATTCCTTACAGAGTTCTCTTCACATTTGTTCATGCTTTATTGTTGATCCTTTATCAGTTCTCAAATATTTATATACTCCCTCCTGCTTGAGTTCCTTTACATTGCATTCCAGTCCCAGACTGATCCTTTCTGGGTGCTGCAGCTCTTCTGCTTTAAAGGTTGTTTTTGCACATTTATCATGTTGCAATGTTACCAGAGTTGGATTTTCTGCACTAAATCCTTCCCTTTGCAGGTAATCCAAAACTTCAGTGTCTATTTCTTTATTTCTTCATTATTAATCATCTTTTCTACTTTCACTCTTGGTTTTCTTATTCTTTGTGTTGCAAATTTTTTTCTATATCCACATGCCTTTGCCTGTATTACTGTTCAACTATCTTTGGTGCTGCTTTTTAGTATTGATTGGTTTTGAGTTCTCTTTTGCATAAATATAAAAACCACATTAAATCTCTTTTGCTTTCCTGTGTCCGTATTTCTTCTTCAGATGTCTCCTGCTCCTCTTTCTTCTCCTTACTTTGAGGACTCATTGTTCCATCATTTTTATTTTATTTTTTTATTATTATTTTTATTTTTATTTTACATTTGTTGACTGGGAATGTCCAACTAGGTTCCACAGAGCCTGTTTTCAGTGGAGGCCCAGGGAGAAACGCTCCAGATGCATGTCTTTGGAATGTGGGAGGAAACCGGAGTACCCAGAGGAAACCCACGCGAACACAGGGAGAACATGCAAACTCCACACAGAAGGCACTCCAGCCGAGAATCGAACCAGAGAACCTCTTGCTGTGAGGCAACAACGTTAACTGCTGCACCACTGTGCATCATGCTGTAATATAACCTGTGTTAGACTTTCTATACTAAATCCTTCACTTCACAGGTATTCCATGACTTTGTCTTCTGTTTGTTTAACCTCTGCTTTACTAATATTCTGTTCTATGTTCCCCCTTTGTGATTTTTTTGCATTGTGAAATTTTCCATAGTTGGGTGCCTTTGATTGTATTTCTCTTCAAATATCTTTGGAGTTGCTCTTTTGTATTGATTAGTTTAGCTTTCTTCTTTGTGTGTGTGTGTGTGTGTGTGTGTGTGTGTGTGTGTGTGTGTGTGTGTGTGTGTATGTATATATATATATATATATATATATATATATATATATATATATATATATATATATATATATATATAAATTGCACCATATCAAATCTCTCTTTCTTTCCCATGTCAATGTTTCTTTGTTATGCTGTTGTTCCTTCGGCTTTTCTGGTTAGGGGTCACCACAGTGGAACTCTGGTCCACTAATGATTGGCAGTAGATTTTCATGGTGCCAAGGTGCCAGCTCGATGCCCAGCCATCAGTGAAGGCACGTCCATTCACGCATGTCTTTCGAATGACACTCAACCACTGGGAGGACATGCAGAATCCACACAGAAGGAGCTCCAGCTGAGAATCGAATGGGATAACCTCTTGCTGTGAGGCAACAACACTACCGCTGCACCACCATGGTTTTTCTTTGTTATACCATTCAAAAATCTCTAGAATTTATTCATTATAGTTTTGCACTTCCTCAGTTGCTTCTTTTTCCAAATAGCCCAAGGTTTATTGGTCTATATAATGTTTTTTATGAATCTCTTGCATTAATGAACACAATTTGGATTTGAAGCTTTTGATATTTTTTTTTTCTTGTGGAATTATTTTTCTTTCCTTTAATTTTTCTTTTAATCTTTTTGTATATCTTCTGTCTGGAAATTCTGGGCTTCTTGCATAATAATAACAATACATAATTTCTTTCTTATCCTCAGTAGTCCACATTATAGTCTTTATGCCTCTTTTTTTGACAATCAGTTTTTGTGTTTTTTGTGGACTACTAATTTCCTTCTATAACAGGGGGGCCATCTTTCCCCTGAGCCTGTCCTAACCCCATTGTAGGAATGTCTGAGGATTCTACTCTGTCAGTTTTTCAAGTCCTAGCACTAGTGCACCTACCATGATTGGGCACATTTTTATCCTGGGACCTGCGCACCCAGCTATCTTTTTTATTTTTCACTCTGCTCCTATTCCTGATTCTTTCTTCTACCTTTCAAAATCTCTGTATGAAATGCACCCCGGGATTCATGAAGCTTGGCGCAAGGCTGGTGTAAGGCCTGCGCCGGCGGTGCAGTGAATAGTCGGCATAGTAGTGCCATATGCATAGTAATGAGAGCACACCGCAACCACAGACACGTGCGTAGTGTACGTGAGCGAGCCCAAGTAGGATGCGTCTGGAGGCGTGGCTAAGCTGGCAGGCAATGAGCAACCTAATGTGCTGACTGCCACGGTCCGCCCATAATAGTAATGGCAGCAGCCGGGGCCCGTGCAGAATGAAACGCACGTAGATTATGCAACATAGTACCCGTCCCAACAAAACGGAGAAGCAAATACAACCCACGAAGCCCTAAGTGTACCCGTCCAAGGAACAAAGGATACGCGTAACACCGTGTTCATCCCGCAATGCACCGTCAGTGGGCATACCCAGAGAAGGTGTACCGCAGCATGTCAGCGCGCCGCACCGACATAGGAGTAGCGACTAAGGTTACCACCTGTCCCACTTAGCGAGGGGCAGTCCCTCTATGGGCAGTTGTGTCCCGATAAAAAATATTAAAACGGCAAATGTGCTAAGATTGTAGGACATAATGATATCCCGTATTTAATGTAATGGTTGCATGAAATGGTTATTTCCGTAACTGAAATACCTAAATGTCACAAGAAACAGAATAAGCAACCAAACTGCTACAACAATAAGCTTTTATTTAGGCAAACAAGTGAAGTTCTATGCTATATAGTGACCGTGGGTATGTGTCGGCCTGTAAAATCTGATGTGAGTCCCGAAAATGTCCCACCTTGGCCACTGGAAAAGGTGGCAACCCCAGTAGCGACATGGGCATGGTCACCAGGGTTACCAGCTGTCCCACTTTGCTATGGACAGTCCCTCATTGGACAGTTGTGTCCCGCCAAAAATCGAAAAACTGGCAAATGACCTGAGATTTCCAGCCAAAAATATTCCCTCAATATACCTGTAATAGTAGCATAAAACATATATTTTATATATGAAACACATACATGGCATAAGAAACTGAATAAGGAACCCAAATGCTAACAGAATAAGCGTATATTATGGCAAACAAGTGAAGTTCTGTCAACTCCACTTGCTGGTGGTATGTGTTGTCCTGCAAAATCCGATGTTTCCACAAAAGATGTCCCACTATGGGCATTGGAAAGGTGTCAACCATAATGGTCACAAGCAGTAGTGAGAGTACACAGCTGGGTAGCTGTGTTGACATAACAACAGGAAGGAACCAAGATACCCTAAACACAGGCAAACATGTGCATAGCAACATGTCCCACACCCAGCAACGTGTTTGTCGCATACACAGGACGGCGTATGTCTAAGTGTAATATCCAGAAGCAGAACCCATGCATGCAGATGTAATACACAATAGCCCCATTGTAGCATATAAGTCCCACCCATGTACGCCTGTGCACCCAAACCAGCTAGCATCCTTGTGCAGCTACACACCTACACACAATGGGCATACCTGAAATGTGGTAAGAAGTATTGTGTTAGGCAGTGCCACACAGGCAAATATGTACCCCACATGTCACCAACCCACCTCAGGTACAGACATGGAAATGGCTGCATGTGAATGTGTCTGCAGAATGTGTACATCCCGCATGTGGTATGTACCCGTCCAAACCATATAGGTTTGCACGCCACGGTGCACATAACTGTACACATGTGGACAAGTCGGGTTGTTGAACCACCGCATCGATGATTAGCTATGCAGAGAAGTCAAACACATATAGCGGAACATGTGCCTACCAAACAGGACGTCCTAACAGGGTGCCACAGGCACAGAAGGGGAAGGTGGGACATCACATGTGGAGAGTAGCGTTGCCGGACGCCAAATACACACGGTCAAGGTAAAGGACGGAACAACATGCATATGGCGGATGGATGTTGTTCAAAAATATATATAGAAACACATATGAAGTGCCAGTTTAGAAGCAAAATACTATATAATGCATTGAATTGTACCGTACAATATGGCAGTAGAAATGATCATGCATGTAATTGGTGAAGCTTAGCTGCAGTGTGATCGAACTCTGACCCTGGCAGTAACCAGTTCAGCAGGCTTATGTCTCTCAGCATTAATTATCTGCTGGGTTACAGAAAAATAAATGTATGTACATGTATAACATCCTCCCTTCCCCTGAGGAGGATGGCCTTGTGAGCTCTATCGAAGATAGAGTACAACTCCTTACCAGAGAGACAAAGGAACGTATTAAGAAATGAACTGACTATTGTATCGGAACAGTCCAGGGTCCTTGAAATAGCTACAATTATAGAAGGACACTGTAATTGACCAGGTGCGTTGCAAGGCTGTGTTATTCTCATGGGAAAACATTTTAAAAGCATGACCTCAGCACCCTCGTATGTATAGAATATTGCGGACCATAGTGATGGAAATGCCCTGTGACCGACCACGTCAGTAAGGTGGGCAAAAGCTGATTGTAAACACTATATAAAGAAATTGCTTACTGTATAGAGTCAGACAAAACTCTCATACTTGGACTGTATATTTTTTTGCCTGCCTGTGTACACTACTAAAACGTTGTGAACCCGAGCTTCCTGTGTTATTGACTGTCACTTAGAAAAGCCTACTGATTTCTACAGTCTGGTTTTAACAACTTATTTGACATTGTCATCCTTCTTAGCCGGAATTCCCTTGGTAAGCTACAGGTCAGAGTGCATGGGTGGTTAGACATCTGCACAGGAGAATTTGCCTAAATGGTTCTTCTTGAGTGAAAAGACCTCCGACTGAATTGTTGTGTGTAAAGAGGCTGTCCACTGTCTGATCTGTGGCTGAAAAGCGGAAAACTGGATCCCAAGAAAAAAACGTGCAGTCATAAACAGGAGGCTCAGGTAAGGAGGGTTTGCCTCTTTGTCTCTATTGTAGATCAGGGACCAGACTACATTGTGTTTTTGTTAACAGTTGTGATAGCAGGTTGAAGACCAATCCAAGTAGTTTTAAATTTGGACATAGATCAGGGGAACACAGAGTAGAGTAAATAGTCATTGTAGATACTACAGTGGATACAGGGAAGGAGATACCATGTGGTACGAGAGAAGGGTTACGTAACAGTCGTGTAGAGGATATGGGAGATTAGTGCACAAACAGATCATGTGATCCGCGTTTGACGGGTGATGTGAAGTATATGCAATTGCAGAGAGCAGATAATGTGAGATATTCTGCAAAATGGGGTAATAAATATGACATTGATGGTATATTAGACAAAATATCGTTACTGAAACATTGGAATCACTGAAAATGTGACGCAGATGTTCTAGGGTAACCACCTGTCCCACTTTGTGAGGGACAGTCCCTCTTTGGCCAGTTGTGTCCTGCAAACAAACTGAACAAATGGCAAATGTCCTGATATCTTAGGACAAAAGTTTTTCAGATATCTTCTTTAATGGTAGCATAAAACAGTAATTTTGTATCTGAAACACCAAAATATCATAATAAACAGAATAAGCAACTCAAATGCTACAAGAATATGTTGCTCTCCTGGCAAAAAGTGAATTGCTGTCCTTTGTACTGGCCATGGGTATGTTTTGCCCTGCCAAATTACACGTTCCTAACACTAATGTCCCACTTTGTGCATTTGAAAAGGTGGCAACCCTAAGATGTGCAGGCGAAAAAACAGCAACAATTGGGTATCCGTCAAGCACATAGGTGGATTGAGGTAGTGAACCGAAGGGAACAGAACACTAGAAATGCGAAAGCATCATACATACACAAAGAAGATAATAATACAGTAGTAGCGACAGCCCCCCCCACCCCCTCTACCACCTCCGATACCACATCCAGGATATGAAGCGGGAGGGCAGGCTAGTCCCCCCACGTTATCCTGTGGCAACAGAGGTATCACAATGACCAAATGTAAGAGAAGCTATTGAAACCACATCCCGAACTCGTAACATACCTAGGGACACTCAAGTAAGAAGAGAGTCACTAGAACAGAGTGAGGATATCTGTCAATTAATTGAAGTACCGAACCCTCATGCAGGACAGGAAGGCCAGGACCCAACTCCCTTAGTGTATAGACCGTGGACACCAGAAGATATCTGTAAAGTCACAGAGGGAATTCCCCATCTACAAAGTAATCACTATTCACCATGCAATACCCCTGTATCTTCTGATAGAAAAGCAAAGGGGAATGGCGGATGGTACAGGATTTACAAGCTGTAAATCATGTAATAATACCTAGGGTACCGATGGTGCCAGACCCACACACTATATTGAATGCTATGAACCCGCCACAGAAGTATCTTACCGTGGTACATATAAGCTATGCTTCCTTTTCAATACCTATACATCCAGATAGTCTGTATTGTTTTGCATTTACATTCAGGGTAACAGATACAGCCATACCCGGCTATCGCAGGGATACTGTGAAAGTACAACGATATTCGCACAGGAGATGGCTAGCAACATTCCGGTGTTTACTCCACCCGGGGCCAGTCAAGTTCTACTTTATGTGGATGATATTCTGCTTGCGGCCCCTACCCAACAGCAATGTAGGGAAGATACAATAGCATTACTGAAATATTCAGCAGAACAGGGACATAAATTAAGCAAGCATAAATTGCAACTACAGAGAATACAGGTCAAGTACCTGGGATATGTGGTATCCAAGAAGGGTAGAACATTACATGACGATAGGAAGGCAGCAATTTCACAAGCACCCAAGCCAACTACCAAGAAGGGAATGATGTCCTTCCTGGGCCGACTAACTTTTGTCGAAGCTGGTTACCAAACAATGCTTTGGAATCTGCTCTATTGTCTGCTTTAATCTTTAATACACCTATGGCAGCACAACATATACTACACTGGATTCCAGTAGCAGAAACAGCTTTCTGCAGACTAAAACGATTGATAGCTTCAACATCTGTTTTAGGTCTCCCGAATAATCATAACAGATGTTGTCAGACTGTAGACTGTAAGCAGGGATATATGACGTCAGTCTTGATGCAACAGCATGGAAGTAAGCAACGCTGTACAGGCAGTTGTTGCAGCACCCATGGCAGTACAGGCCTTGGCCTTAATGTTATTATTCCACCCTCTCACTGTGAGAGTGTCTCATGCAGTTGCGATCATTCTGCTGCAAGAGAAAATAGCATTCCTGACCCGTGCTAGACATTTGTCTTGTTTGACCATACCCCTGAGTCAACCTCATATGGTGATTGAACGTTGTACAACATTAAACCTATCAACGTCACGTCCGACACCTGTGTATGGCACACCACACAGTTGCCTATATGAAATGGAGGAAATAACTCCACAAAGACAGGATATCACTGATATACTCTTAGATGATGCAGAGGTGACAGTTTATGTGTACGGATCATGTAGAAAGTGCATTGCAAAGGTCTAAGGGATGGTAACGAGCGGAATCGTTTTAGGGAAGTGAGTAAGGAACTGGTTTTGACTTCCTCACCCGATATACCAAATGGACAGTTGTCCAGACACAGTGTGGATGATAACATTGATCTACCTAACGTTGGAAATTCCACTGAGCACGTGAATAGTAAATCCTTACCCACGGAGTTCACTTTTGATTTTTCTTTCGGCCATTATGCGGATGAAGCAAGACGGACGGGGGCCAGACCCAAGTCCAGTCAGAATATAAGGACATATGCTAGTGCAGCTACTAAGGAACGGAATTCCAAAGGTACTGTTATTTTCAACAAACAATCCACTATTGGTAATCCAACTTGTGAATCTAGTAAAGAACATTGTCTAAAAAATTTTTTAGACAAAGATTGTGTGTTTGATAAAAAGAAAGACATTATAAACAGTCCCTTTTGTAACAGTAAAAAATCTTTAAAGGACCTTATATTTGAATTTGGCAAAAAGCTGAATGTGATTAATGCAATTAAACTGGACAATGCGTATTTGACACATTGTATTGATTTTAAAGTAGTACCGATGGGGCTACGTTTTTTTAAAACACCTATGGGCATTAATTGTTCTGATGATATTGTTTCTGATTTCAATAACTTGTTTGACAAATTTGGCACTGAGTATATGCATATGTTGATTAAGTATTATGACGCTAAGCTTTGTAAAGAATTGGAGGAAATTGAAAGAATGAATGATATCATAGTAAATGACTTATTGTTTCCGCAATGGGATAGATTGTATTATAGACAATTTGAGTTAGCCAAAGAGAGAACTGATAAGATTTTTGAAAGAAAATATAAGAAATTTAATAGGGACTCTGATCAGTACAAGAGAGGGAAGGCATATATATGGAACGGAGTGTACCAGGCCCCATACAAGGAGGTCAGGGAAGCAGATAACAATTGGCAGGCTAACAATTATGATGAATATGCGGAAAATTTTTATCAGGGTTACAACAAGAAGCCTTACAAGAGGTGGACAAAAAACAAAACATGGAGGTAAACACATATGAAGGGATGGAGGATGTTATGCATTCACACTATAGTACAACAAGCCACGTAAATGACCAGGATGAATTCATTGAGCATGAAGGATGCATCAGTAGGTATAGAAACTTTCAAATTTTCAATTACACTAATATGCAATTGAATAAGGCACACTTTGGGCTTTTGTCCAAGGGAATGAAATTCATACCGGTTAGAAGTTTTAGGCTTGTGGACTGTGTATGTGATGTTAAGAAATATGTGAGGAAACTTAATTTAGCTATCATGTTTAAGGACAATATTTCCAATGTGGAGCACCACACTGCAACAGATGTGGATTCTTTAAGAAAGAAAAGTACTTTTATGCCAACAATGAACAAAGAAGTAGGTAGATTTGAAAAGGCGGTTATACATGATATATATAAGAAAAGTGGATCATTTAGAGGCAGTATGAGAACTGCTAATCTCACAGTTGAAGAAAATGAAGTGTTAGATGATTTAAGATCTAGGACTGACATAAGAGTTATGAAGCCCGACAAGGGGGGTGGGGTTGTGATTTACGACAGCATGGAATATAGAAATAAAATACATGATATACTCCACAACTTGGAAAACTATGAGAGTATCTCCACCAATGAGTTAAATATAGCATACAAAAGGATTGATTTATATTTGGAAGAATACCTTATTGACAACAGGATTACGGACGATTTATATAAGTACCTTAGGGTGGAATATCCGACTTTGGCTATTTTGATGGGGATACCGAAAGTACACAAAGATGTTAATAACCCACCCTTTCATCCAATAACTTCGGGGAGCA
The DNA here is from genome assembly GCF_019279795.1 of Protopterus annectens. NCBI lineage: Eukaryota > Metazoa > Chordata > Ceratodontiformes > Protopteridae > Protopterus > Protopterus annectens. Next base: position 1,145,918,139 of record NC_056732.1, on the reverse strand, counting down.
AATCAAAAACATTTCCCATAGGTGTAGTTATTGACAATATGTTGAAGCATATTTATAATAAGGTCGAACATTTGGTGAAGGGTTCATGGGAATTTCTTGCAAATTTTCCAGCTTATACTACTAACAACAACCTCATTCATGCATCTATTGATGTCATAGATTTATTTACTTGTATCCCAAAGACAGAAGGATTAGAAGCATTCAGTGAAAGTATATATCGGTATGGTGAACTGGAATGGGACAGAGTACAGTTAATTAATGAACTTATGTCTATTGTCCTGGATAATAACTATATTTATTATGAGGGAGAAATATTTAAACAGGTTAAAGGAGTGGCAATGGGGTCAGCCTGTGCCCCAATCTATGCCAATTTAGTAATGTTGAATTGGGAGGAGAAGATCGTGTTCAAGAGTGTATATAAAGAAAATATCAAACATTACTCACGTTTTTTAGATGATATATACATTATATGGGAAGGTGACCAGGATTCGTTTGATGATTTTTTTATTTTTATAAATAACAGTAGTGAATATTTGAAATTCACGTTTAATGTTAGCAAAGTTGGTGTACCTTATCTTGATACTATCATTACTAGGAAAGATGGCATATATAAATCCAACATACATAGGAAAAAAAACTTTCAGTAATTCCTATTTGGATTATGGAAGCTGCCACCCCGGTAAGACCAAAAGGAATATATACAAAGGGCAATGCATTAGAGCACTTAGAATGACTTCTGAGTATACCGATATGGTGGATGAGATAGATCTTATCACCTCCTTCTTTATAGATAAGGGATACAATAAGAAAATGATGGACAAAGTTAAGGTGGAGGTTATTGGACAATGGGGGAAGAAATATATCCCCATGTTGGGCATCAAATATACTAATGTATCAAATAGCAATATTGCATTAATTGAAAGGGTAAAAGTTAATGACAAGGATTTTGGTAGAGCATATGTTATTGAATTTGGTCCACACTGTAACACTATAAAAGACATACTTAACAAGCATTGGCACACATTGTTAGTTAACGATGAAATTACAGATATATTGGGAGCTAAGCCCAGTTTTATATATAGGATGGGACAGAATTTGAAACTCCTTTTGGAAAAAAGTACAAGGGGAATGGAAAATCAAGGTGTGGGCAGTACGAAGAGATGTGGCTCCTGCAATCAGTGTAGGTATATCACAGAGGAGACGGAGATAGTTTTAATGAACTATAACAAGACTAGATTAATTCCTAAAAAAGGGAATTGTAACACTAGGAATATAGTGTATGTGGCTATATGTAAGAAATGTTCTTCCTATTATATTGGAAAAACTGAACAAAAGTTCAGAAAAAGGATATACGCGCACACTTATTCCATTAGAAAAAAGGACGAAAAAAATGCTTTAGCCAAACATACAATGAACAGAGGGAGTGAGCACGAGTTCAAATTTTGCATTTTAGAAACAGTAATGCCAAATCCAAAGGGAGGGAACACCAAGAGGAATTTGCTATATAGAGAATGTTTTTGGCAGATATTGACTGATGCCACAACCCCCCCGGGAATTAATGATTTTATCTCTGTTAAACCTATACTTGCAGTATGAGAATTGTACATTTTATACATTTTATATATTTTTTATATATTTTATATTTTATATGTTATATTATGTATTGATATTTATATTAATATTTATAAGATTTATTTAGTGTGTTACATTGGGGGTATGGTGTTGTTGTAATTGTTACTAGTATATATATTGGTATTTATATTTATTTTTTAAACATATAATGAATGAATTAAACACACATACAAAACACACACTGAAATAGAGAGGATGTACATATCAATATATTTTATTATATTTGCTAAAAGTACAGGCATATTATGTAGTGGATCAATTATCTACAAATTCATTGTATATTGTGTATATGAATATAATGAGTATAACATTTGTAAATGTGTTGATAATTTTGAGTACTATAATATGGAATTATTTTAAGCGTTATATGCAGTTAATAAGGCGTTGTAGCTTTAAATGTGTTACAGCAATTTGGCGCCAAATCACATATTTAAAGTCTGTTCAAACCATCAAGTAGTGTTCTGATGAAGCACACACTATGTGTGTGAAAGCGCTTAACCTTGTATTGTGTAATGAATAAACTGGATTCGTTTTATTAGCTCTGTGATCTGCGGACTCATTACTAGCACCTGCATCATTTATTGTGGTTTTGAGAACAGTTGGCGTTCTTTAATACACCTATGGCAGCACAACATATACTACACTGGATTCCAGTAGCAGAAACAGCTTTCTGCAGACTAAAACGACTGATAGCTTCAACATCTGTTTTAGGTCTCCCGAATAATCATAACAGATGTTGTCAGACTGTAGACTGTAAGCAGGGATATATGACGTCAGTCTTGATGCAACAGCATGGAAGTAAGCAACGCCCCATAGCTTACTACTCATCGCAGTTGGACACTGTGGCATGGTCAGTGCCACATTGTGTACAGGCAGTTGTTGCAGCACCCATGGCAGTACAGGCCTCGGCCTTAATGTTATTATTCCACCCTCTCACTGTGAGAGTGTCTCATGCAGTTGCGATCATTCTGCTGCAAGAGAAAATAGCATTCCTGACCCGTGCTAGACATCTGTCTTGTTTGACCATACTCCTGAGTCAACCTCATATGGTGATTGAACGTTGTACAACATTAAACCTATCAACGTCACGCCCGACACCTGTGTATGGCACATCACACAGTTGCCTATATGAAATGGAGGAAATAACTCCACACAGACAGGATATCACTGATATACTCTTAGATGATGCAGAGGTGACAGTTTATGTGTATGGATCATGTAGAAAGAGTCCTACAGGAAAGAATCAAGTAGGTTATGCAGTAGTTATTGATAATGAGATTGTAGAAGCCCAACCCCTGCAGCATAACGTGTCTGCTCAAGCAGCAGAATCGATAGCTTTAACACGTGCTTGTACTCTAGCGAAAAACTGATGTGTGGACATTTATACCGATAGTCAGTATGTTGTCTCTACAGTGCATGTTTATGAGCAGCAGTGGAAGAATAGGGGAATGATAACATCCACCGGTAAACCGATTAATCATGCGCAATTGATCTTGAGTGCATTAGATTCCATTCAGTTACCCACTAAAGTAGCTAATTGTAAATGTGCAGCTCATACAAAGCAACAGGATAACAGTAGGAAAGGTAAGGCACGAGCTGATGCAGCTGCAAAACAAGCAGCCTCACAGTTGGAAAGTGTCTGTTTGAATGAGGAATGACAATCCTCAGACATTCTAGATGTAGAAATGTTACAAACAATGCAAACATCAACTACGAAAGCAGAAAAGCAGACGTGGGTATGACGAGGAGCAATCCTTGAAGACGGACTGTACATATCCACAGTGAGAAAGCCAATATTAACGTCTAATGTATTCAGATATGCGGCTTTGTTGAGCCATGGGTAGAGCCATGTCTCAACAGGGGGGATGGTACAGTTGGTTAACAGAATATCCCTAACATACGGAATTAGGAACCACATACAAACATCATGAGCAGCGTGTCATATTTGCAGTAAACATCATGCACAGGGAGCATTTAAACCGAAGGGAGTGGGTTTACCTACACCACCATAACCGTTCCGTACTATTTGTATGGAGTTTATACAGCTGAATAAATGTGAAGGGAAGAAATACTGTTTAGTGATTATAGATATATTATCAAAATGGGTAGAAGCATTCCCAACCAGGAACCCGGATGCAGCAGCAGTGGCAAAGGTCCCAGTAAAATAAAGTATCCCTAGATCTGGCATACTGTAAAGAAGCTACAGTGACAATAGAACACATTTTGTGAACCAGACAATCCAGCAACCTGGGGGATTATTTGGTATTTCCATGAATATAAATTGCATGTACAACCCACAGTCAGCATGACTGGTGGCGCGGTACAATGGGATCCCGAGAAATAAGTTGAGGAGGTTGATGGGTGACACCCAGACGAGTTGCATTTGCTGTCTACCTCTAGCATTGCTGAGCATGACAACAGTTCCAAATGTAAAGTGTTTGACCCCCTTCGAAGAAGTATTTGGAATGGCATATCATGTGCCAGAGTGGAAAGCTGTCATGCCCGCAGAGCTGGAGGTCGATGGCTCATTAGCAGGTGACATGAGAGGATTGTTAACCAATAACACTGTTTTGCAGTTAAACTCTTTTACAGATAAAGAGCAAGCGAAGCCGGACGCATAGCTGACTCCTGTATCCTGTGTGTATTTCACTGTTATCCAAATAAGATAATTGCCGAGTCCAACGTGTGAAGGTCTGTACCAGGTACTGTTGGCAATGCCTACTGCAGTAAAGTTTGCGGAGAGGTCGTCCTGGGTTCACCTCACATTTTTCAAACCAGTAAAGGATATCAAGTCTGATTTACATGTTGTAGCTGATATACCATAGAGACAGAATCACCCGGGCCAGACTGTATAACAATACAAAGCAACCCCAAAGACATTTGGTTTACTGTCCTACTGATCATACACCTATTAACCATGTTTGTGTTGACTTTACATTTGCTGGGACCTTACCTGCATATAACTACACAGATACAAATAGTGATACGTGATGAACTGGCCACAGAGTGGCATCCAAACTTCAACACATACCTAGGCATGACGCGTGTGCATGTACAGACTATGAACATTTTAAATTGCTGTGTTTGTACTGCCATACCTACATCATATGGAGGACTTCCGATGTATGTTGTCCCCTTGGGGATAGATTGAGACTTGTGAATATTTACACTTTGATACAGGTTCTGTGAGATCACAGGACAAAGTGGCACTGTACTTACCTGTTACACAAAAAGGAATTGTTTGTTTTCATAAACATGATACAGTTCAAGTTGGTGGGAGTATTTGTAACATAACTGTGTCTTACAAATGTCATATAACAGCCAAAGATCACAGTACTAGTTGTAGCACCATTCATGATTTGTATTGAAGCTTCATGAGAACAATGTGGAAAGATGTGCAGAAACATCCTGAATTGTATAAACAGTCCTCTGTTATAGACAGGAAAATGTTACATGCAGAGTTAACCCGCATCAGTAGTAAAGTAGAATATTGTTATTTTGTTTGTGGGAAAAAGCATATCAATGGTTACCTGAGAATTGGTCCGCAGTTGTTTTTGGGTTATCTGGCTCCAGTCACATGACATACTGCACAATTGCCTCTGGGTGCAACGAACTATAAGACATATAGCTCGAAGAACTGGGAACACAGTCGAGAAACCTACTAATCCAGTGGGTGAAATGGAAGCTGTTCTGAAAATTCATTCTTCTGCAAGAGATAAAGGAATATTGACTCATATGGACTTGAGTGACAGCGTTATATCCTGGGCTGGAACACTCCCAGCTTGTGGAGTAGTGAAATCAATCAGGGAACAGAGGAAGTTGTCAAAACCTGTCGGAGGAATGAGCAATGTGACTTTTCGCTCTTGAACTTGTGACTGATGAACTGGATGCAATGAGAACTGTTGTGTCACAAAATGTAATAGCGCACGACTGCACCCTGGCGGCGAGAATTGGTATGTGCGCGCTTATCAAAGAAGACCGCTGTGTCTAAGTACCACATAATAAGAACAATATCAACGCCCACCTAGAGGTAATACAGCAGGTGTCATCCATGGCGGAACCAGGCCCAAACCCACTGACGAACCATTTCCACAAACCATTTGGTGGATGGGGTTCAGTCATACTGAATATCTTGATTGCCATTTGTGTTGTTCTGCTCATATTGGGAGCATGTGTCTGTTGCGGGATACTTTGCATGAAAGTATTAGTCAGGGACTCTGTCGACGTATCTGTAACCGAGACTATGTATCAAGACCTGTAGTGGTATTTGTTAATACAAAATGAAATCCTTTCTGAAATGTACAACAAATGACTTGCCTAGTTAAACGTTCCAGAGAGGAAGAGGCTAGGGAATGAAATAATGTTGTATATGTTTCTGGATAGAATAGAAGCAATCAAAGGAGGGAGAATGTTAGCAAAATATATATTTAAACATATATATGACGTGCTAGTTTAGAAGCAAATAGTGTATAATGCATATTATTCTATTTTACAATATGGCAGTAGAGCTTATCATGCATGTAATTGCCTGTAGTGTAGCTGCAGTGTGATCGAACCCTGACCTTGGCAGTAACCAGTGCAGCAGGTGTATGTCATTCAGCATTAGTCATCTGCTGGGTTAGAGAATAATAAATGTATGTACAGGTATATCTGTCATCCTTCCACTGAGGAGGATGGCCTTGTGAGCTCTATCTAAGACAGAGTACAGCTGCTCACCAGAGAGACAAAGGAACCTAGTAGGAAATGAAGTGACGATCGGATCTGAACAGTCTTGGAACCTTGACAGAGCAGAATTTACCGAAGGACATTCTAATTGACTATGTGGCTCGCAACGCTGTGCTATCCTCATGGGAAAACATTTAATAAGCATTACCTTAGCACTGTTGTAGGAATACAATATTGTGGACTATAGTGATGTAAATGCCCTGTGACTGACCACATCATTAAGGTGTGCAAAAGATGATTGTAAACACAATACTCATACAGCTGTTACTTGTATAGAGTAAGACAAAACTCTAAACTTGTACTGCATAGTTATTTGCCTCCTGGTGCACACTATTAAAACGTTGTTAATCTGAGCTTCCTGTGTTATTGACTGTCATTTTGAAAAGACGAATGAGTGTTACAGTTTGATTTAAACAACGTAATTGACAGATGTGTATGTTCTAGCATGGGAATAGGTCAAGCCAACCACCACAATCACCATGTGTACCACATACAAACAGCCAGTAACACGCAGTAGTAGTGCATGAAGGCATACACGACTGTGGGAATAGTACAGGACACACGGCACGTGCCAAGTGCAGATGCATGACACAAACCCCAGGATGGGTGTCCCTGCAAAGAGGAACATGTGCCAACCACACCTCCCACAGATGTACCGGCAATAAAAACACATGCCAAACACACAGAAACACTACCGTCCAACACACGACTGCAACGGAGGCTGGTCAAACACCAACATGAAGCATGCACAAACAGGGACTTGTGTAATTGTTGCCTTAACACCCCCCCCATAGGCCAAAGAAGAATAGAATGGACATATGCATGTAATGTTGTGAAGGATGTGTGGTAGTCCTCAGTATCACAGTGTTAGGGACACAGATACACTGTCATCAACTGTGACGTATGTGCACTGTAGACAGCATACCTGCAAGTAATACAGAGGACAATCACGTGCCACAGAAATATACACTTGAGAAAGAGGATAGGGGATAGACAAGTGTAAATGGGACAAACTATGAATATAGGTTCATACGTCCATAGGTACAGGGTAGGCCATTGACCCAGGTTCAGCCATAACCCTACACCATAGTTAGGATTACTTTGCCAACCTTCTGTGCCGGAGATAAAATACTTATGATATTGCTGTACCTCTGTCAAGCAGTGATAATGATGTAATTCCTGGCCTATATCTGCAATTCCCCATCCAATGGACAACATACCCCCGAACAAGGCTAGGAAGGATCTCTGTCTCACATGTACTGCGATGTAGATCCACAGCATTGTGAGTGTCCGGGTGACATATGTGTCACTCCAACACATCCCATTAATGACCGTGACAAGGTTCATGTCACCTGCCCTTGTGGTTCCGAGGGATTCAGATACAGTAGGTGAAGCATAGACATGACATATGGGTTGACATGGCCTCGTATGTCAGGCACAGGTCAACACTAAACAACAGGTATGTGACTGAATGGGGCAGGGGTCCTACAAGTGGGGCAGCATTACACAAATCCATGTCACCCTGCATCTGTATGACAATTAACCTATGAGGCCTTCCCAGCTGCTGTAGGTGTTGGGTCAGATACCCTCCGAATGGGGCAATGTAGTCAATCATAGGTGTAACACGTAATGGGTACAAGGAGACAATGACCTACCCTGATGTAGATGTGAATCCCTGCACAAACAGGTGGGCAATGTAGAAGTCCCACCGAACCACGATAGCAACGTGTGTGTTGAATGAATGGTGACCGACAAACTCTGTCCCCTGATCCCTGGTAATCACCCCTGCGCTCAGTGGACAGCCACCTATATGCTGGACAGGGGTGACCTAGTACTCCTCGACAGGTATGATGTTGCATTACTTTGCATTTAGCTGTGGGACATGTCCCTGACAGCAGATATGCATATCTGGGAGGCCCCTTTGAAGGATATCTGTGTCAGATGTCCGTCCCACTATGGCACCTGTTTCGCAGTCATCTACAAACAATGTTGCCCATAACACCCCTGTGTGTGCCTGTACTGTGGAAATGTAGATGTATGAGAGGAGTGGACCCAGGGAAGGGCCCCATGGGACACCGCTTGCGACAGGCAGTAGGTCTGACATGCTGCCAGCAACTATGACCGCGTGGGTTGTGTCACATAGACAGTTTACAACACATCCTGTGATGTACGTGTTCACATCCCAGCCAATGGGTTTATCAACGATACATACCTGAGGGGGGTAATGTGTTGAAGGCCTTTGCCAGGTCGAGGTAGGCTGTATGGACTGCAAGACCCCCATCAATGGCCTCAGTGACTGTCCCGAAAATGTCAACCATGCTTTAAAGGCATGAACCGCCCCTGAACAAGCCAAACCGTGTTGGATGCAAAGTATGCATGTCCCCTATGCCTTCATCTACGAGCCGCAGTATGATCCCTCCCCGTGTCTTTGCAGATAGGTCTCCTCATGGTAATGGGACAGTAATAACCAGGGTCAGTGGAGGCATTGGCCCTGTGACGTGGGACTACAGTTGCCGTGCGACACAACCTGGGTACGTTACCTGAGGTGAGGCTACAAAGAAACAGCTGTCCTAACTGTTGGTCTAATTCCTCAATGAGATAGTGGAGTACACAGTCGGGTCACCAGCTGGTCTCATGGATGCTATGTCCACTACCCTGGAGAGAGCATGTCCCACCCGTGTGTCACAGAACATTTGGGGACCACAGACCGCTGGTACAGACATCTCCTCATGTGGGGGGGAGGGTGTGGAGATGTCCTCACCGAACTTGTCAGCCCGTATTTTGGCAATGTGTGTATGTTGAGTAAACTCCACATCATTGTGAACCCAGTCAGAGCATATGTGGGAGTGACCTCCCAGGTGTCGAGCATAGCAAATGAAGGTGGTATGATTGTCAGCCAGGTCCATGTAGGTATATCTGTGGAACGTGCCCTGGACCATGTCATGACAGCGTGTAGCTCTACACATATGATGACCAAGGGTGTCATACCTCACAAGGTGTCTGCTCCGCCTTGTAGTAGCCACCTCCTCTTGTTGTACAGCCTGTGTATGGCTGGGGTACACCACACTGGATGCTTGGCATTGGTACAATGAACCACAGTTGGGTAAGGGAATGCCTGGTTCATGCAGTCCTGTAGGTACTGGTAGACGGCATATGTGAGTGATGCAGTGGCTGCAGTACTGTCGACCACTGGCTCAGGGTCCTTAAAGGAGACCACAGTAGTGTGCAGAATTGGGAAGTCTGCCTCTGAGCAAGCAATGTGTATGGTAACCGGCAACACTCACAGCAACGGATGCCAATAGCAGAAGCCATTGTCCAAATAACATAGATCACCTTCGGCATGACAATATGTATTATCATACATGTATTGACACGTGTCTGCTAATTACACTTGCAAATGGCCGGTAAGACCGGGCTAAAGTTCCCGTGATTTACCTAGTCTGGAGGTGTTGTTCCGACAATAAAGTGGCGATACCTCCCAACCGTGACCTCTGGGGATTAATTAAAGCGGTTGTTAACCTGCAACATTGGATGTACACCATTGGGTTCTGGTCTCGGAAAACATGGTTCCTGTAGCACTACACAGTATGGGTAGTCAAGCAGACATCCGCGATTGTTGAACACACAGCATCAGTCAAACCCACTGGCCACAAGGACACAGTCCGACAAGCTCTACACTTTACATATGCACAGTGGTGTCCATTGTAGGACCCAAAAATTTATTCAAGGAATGCGTGCCCGCTTCCATCATCACCTACATGAACTCATTGTCGTGACCACGTCACAGCCACACATATGCACCGCAGCGTGTTTAATGTTGATGATAGCTGTCCATGAAATGCAGCACATATGCACAGAAATACCCAGGGTACCGAGTCCATAGAAGTGCGTCCACATCACAGTCCCGCACACATGAAGGATGTGTAATGGGTACTGTCGACTGTTGCAGTCAAGGGATCCTGGGTATGTAGAAACTGGGCTCGGTGTTGTTTCGCAGGTAATCCTTTGCCCCAACCCGTGGGAGGGATGTGTGCGTAGCACCTGCCTTACTCTCCACTAATAATGCAAACCATCCACCGGAGAATGCTAAATGCAGGTGTGAAATGTGTACAGCCCTATACTAGTGTCCAGTAGGCAATTCTCATGGATGGACAAGCGTACGGCCAAGATGGCACCCACAACTGCAAACCCGGGGAAATTACACAGCAGCGGTAAGGCATAACACAGGAAATATACATAGGGACTACAGTTGACATTCCACATACAAAGTTGGACCGCCGTGCCAACACCGGCGTACACAGCACTCAATCTGCCAGCAACAAAATGAGGAGCACCCGCTACCATACAGCGGAACAGATGTGCGACCTGTGGAACACATACTAATGGCACACCCACAACGTCAAGTAGGATATGTAAACTATGGCGTTCCCACCTATGAAGACAACATGGTTAAATGAATACATAGGTGATCAACATGTTCCTGTGGTGTTATGTTGAAAATACAGTGACGGATATGTCCTATTGGGATGTCTGAGGTTTATTTGAAGCAGTTGCTAACCAGCATCTTTGGATGTATAACATTTGTTCACAGTACTAAATCACCTGGTTACGTAGCACCATGTAGAATGGGTAGTCAAACAGACATCCGCGATTGGGGAACATACAGCAGCAGTGAAAAGCACTGGCCAGTTGGACACAGTCCAGCAACATCTAACTTGACATATGCACATTGGTGTCCATTGAAGGACCCAAAAATACATTCTCACAGAACCCACTCCAGCCGTGTCTGAACAACAGATGATGATATAGCCATGACTACGGCACAGTTAGACATATGCACCACCAGCGTGTTTAAGGTTGCTGACAAGAGTCCATGAAATGCAGGACATATGAACAGAAATACCCAGATCGGCGTGTCCATACATGTCGTCCACATCCCAGTCCCTTGCGCATGAAGGATGTGTAATGGGTACTGTCGAGGGTTGCAGCCATGGGATTTTGGGTATGCAGAAATGGGGCTCTGTGTTGTCTGGCAGATAATCCATTGTCCGCCCGTGGGAGGATGTGGGCATAGTACCTGCCTTACTCCCTACTAATAATGCAAAGCATCCACCGGAGAATGCTAAATGCAGGCGTGAAATGTGTACAGCCCTATACCAGTGTCCAGTAGGCAATTCACATGGATGGACAAGCGTATGAACAAGAATGCACCCCTAACTGCAAACCCGGTGGAATTACACTGCCGCAGTAAGGCATTACACAGGTAATACACATAGGGACTACACTTGACATTCCCCATACAAATAACACAGAGACCCAGATGAGAAAGTCCAAAGCAAAAATGAGGTACTGTAGAAACGGTCGGTGACCACTCAGAGCCCACCAGGAATTAAATGCAGTCACCATAGTTTATTGCAGCGCTTTTCGTCTGCTTCATAAGCAGACTTCTTCAGAATACATACAATGCAGTTCAATTTACTACATTTAAAACCCTTAATTGGGCAGCAAATAAGATGTGCTAAGTATTAATTAAATGCCTTAAAGGCGAACAAGCTAAAAAGTCTACTCGGGTTACAGATTGCACACAGTGAGTAAATCAGACATTGCTTCAAAATGTACATTCTTCCGTCAAAATAAAATATATGTATTAATATGAAAGAAGACCCAACATAATGTTTTCCAAGTGTCTGAGTGTATAAGTTACATATATATGTTCTAGGGATTGTGCCAATATATTAAAAGAAGTAGAGACACCTAGTAATATAAATGAACCCTAATATATAGAGATAAACACTATGATTATGACTAATGTAAAATATATCAATGGAATGTAAAGATTAAAAATGTGGTAAAGTAAATATTCATTTACAAGGTTAGTTGAATAAAGCAATTCAGACATCCTTGTCAAAATACTAAAACAAGGCCAGCCAGGTGCTCTGTCTCACATGTACTGGGATGTTGTTCCACAGCATAGTGAGTGTCTGGGTGATGAATCTGTCCCACCAGCACGTTCTATTAATGACAGTGCCAAGGTGTCGTCACCTGCCCTTGTGATTCTGAGGGATCTAGATTCTTTAGGTGAAGCATAGTCATCAAATCCGGGTTCGACCTGGCCTTGGATGCCAGGCACAGGTCACCTCTGGGCAAGTGGTATGCGACGGAATAGGGATGGAACCCTTTCAGTTGGTCAGCATAACACATATTCCTGAGACCCTGCATCCGTTTGTGGATGAACTGTCGGGCCTTTCCAGCTGCTGCAGGTGTCGGGTCACAGACATTCTGAGCGGGCATTGTACTCAATCATAGGTGTAATGAGTGATGAGTACAAGGGGACAATGACCTCCCTGATGTAGATGTGAATGCCTTCATGATCAGGTGGGCAATGTAGAAGGTCTATCTAACTACGTTAGCAATGTGTGTGTCGAACAAGCGGTTACCGACAACACGGGTCCCCAGATCCCTGGTAACTCCCTCTGTGCTCAGTGGATTGCCACCTATATGGTAGCTAGGGGTAACCTCGTTCTTCCCGAAGGGTATGACTATGCATTTCCTGGCATTTAGCTGTAGGCCATGTCTCTGGCACCAGTTATCCATAGCTGTGAGGCCCTTCTGAAGGATATCTGTGTCAGATGTGTGTCCGACTATGGCACCCGGTTTGCAGTCATCTGCAAACATTGTCAGCCATAACCCCCCTGTGTTTGCTTGTACTTTTGAAATGTAGATGCGGAAAAATAGTGGACCCAGGACTGAGCCCCGTGGGACAACACCTGTGACTGGCTGTGAGTATGACATGGCGCCAGCAACTATGACCGTGTGGGTTCTGTCTCTTAGCCAGTTTGCAACCCCTCTGGCGAAGTATGTATTTACATTCAAGCAGACAGGTTTATCAATGATACCTGAGGGTGGTATTGTGTTGAAGGCCTTTGCCAGGTCTAGGTAGGCTGTATGGACTGCTTTGCCCTCATCAATGGCCTTGGTGACTGATCCTAAAAAGTCAGACACGTTTAAAAGGCATGATCTGTATTTGACCAAGCAAAACTGGGTTGGATCCAAAGTATGCAAGTCCCCTATGTCATTATGTATGACTTCCATCATGATCCTTCTCCATGGCTTTGCAGATAAGGCTTGTCAAGCTAATGGGATGGTAATTACCAGGGTCAGTGGATGCACCATCCTTGTGAAGTGGGACTACAGTTGCCTTGTGCCACTACTTGGGTGCGTATCCTGAGGTGAGGCTACGGTTAAACAGCTGTCCTAACTGTGGGTTTAATTCCCCATTGAGTTCATGGAGTACACAGCTGGGACACCATCTGGTCCCATGGATGCTGTGTTTACTGCCTTGGAGAGCATTTCCCACCTGTGTGTCACAGAAGTTCCAGGATCTACAATCCTCTGGTATAGATATCTCTCCATGTGGGGGTGAGGGGGGGGAGAAGTTAGCACCGAACCTGTCGTCCATTATGTTGGCAATGTGTGTAGGTTCAGTCATCCTCACATCATTCTGAACCCAGTGTGAGCATATCTGGGAGTGTCCTCCCAGGTGTTCAACATAGCTAAAGAAGGCCTTATGATTGTCTGTCGAGTTCTTGTTGATTTCTCTGTTGAATTTCCCCTGGATGATTTCCTGACAGCCTGTAGGTTTTCACATACAATGAGCAAGGGTGTCTTACCTTACAAGTATTCCACTCTATCTTGTAGTAGCTACCTCCAGTCGTTCTAGAGCTTGTTCATGGCTGGGGTCCACCAGACTGGATGCTTGGCTTTGGTACAAAGAGTCTCAGTTTTGTATGGGATTGCCTGACTCATGCAGTCCTGTAGGTGCTGGTGGAAGGCATATGTACGTAATTCAGCGGTTTGAGTAATGTTTACCACTGGCTCAGGGGCCTCAAAGGAGACCACAGTAGTGTTCAGAACTGTAAATTCGGCTTTTGAGAAAGGTATATGTATGGTAACCGGCACCACACACAGCATTGCATGCCAATAGCAGAAGCTATTGTAGGTTGTCCAAACACAGGTGTGGAACATCATAGCAATAAACCACGCCTGGATGTGGGTAATGCTAGATATACTCACGGCAGACGTGGTGCGTTCCCGAGTCCGCCCGAGGGACCACACACATATGCGGCCTTATGCATAGGCCAACTAGGCAGCCTCCTAGGGCGGCGCTCTACTCGGGGCACCTTTCAAGCCTTTATTTTGTGTAGGTAGACCAGGACGGGGTTAGCGGGTGATGTGGCGGTGGCATCATGGAGTACTTCTGCCTAGGGCACCACGTGACCTAAGGCCACTCTTGCCGTGGGTAAATACAGCAGTACCCACACCCAGACGCGGGTCATTGCTAGTATGACATATCATCTATGGCAAGAAATCATATATTCCCCAGACATAATGGCACAGCATAATGCCTGTCCGCGCCTAAACGCCGACATACGCCACCCGCGGCGGTGTGGACGTACTGCGCGAGATGTCCGTTACCAATGTCGACACTGTCTCGCTCTGTGAAACAAAGTCAACATAGCGATTCAATACTAAACAGCGCCGGAGGCCGATGTCCCCGTTGCTGAGCTGTTCAACCTGTTCCGCCATGTTAAATGTGTGTAGCAGAGCAGGACTGGCCCAAACTAAGCAACGGACATGTCCGTGGCTCAGTGAAAGCCATCACGCAATGTTAAACCCATGTAATATGGCGAGACAGGTCATGAATACCGAGGGTTACTAATGGAAATAGGTCCGTTCGACCAGACCGTGTTCAATTACTATAACAACATCGACAGCGAGCACGCCGCCAATCAGCGCTACGGTTAGGAATTATGGGGGGGGGACATGGTATCATAGACACGGACAAACCGTGGCCATGTGACTCATCTAACATTCGTACACGGTCAGGGCAGTTCCGTACACTGGGCGGACAAGAGCAAACCCAAAGCACCACAGGGACACCCTGACCATCGAAGGCCTGTATGCGTTGGGGATATAAGCCCCTGTGATCTGAACATCCCTGCGGTCAAGACATATGCATCCTGGGCCATGAGCGGGAGGGAATAAGGAATGTTTAACATGTAGTACCGCACCTTTCCCAGCAGGAGAAGGGATGCCAGTGACGTGCGTGAGTGCGGGGGTGGGGTGGGGGATATGTAAATGTAGCTAAGTACCATGGGTATGCATATTAATGACACCGAACAGCTAACGTGTAGTGGTCACAGTAACCGGCAAACGTGAATGCAGTCCTGTTTGAATTACGACTATGGAACATATAAATGTGAACGTGTACGTAATGCGTCCATGCTGCAAAGACTGTTACATGTATAAAGGTGTACGTGCGTTCCGCACACGTCCGTCAACTGGATCACAGATATGTTACCGGAATAGTCACAACTAACACAGACCACGTAACCACACAGGGCCAGTAAACATATGGAGACAGAATACGGATATGCATGTGCGCCTGCGCGTAAACCACAATTAGGAAATGCACGTGCGCGTGTGCGTGTGCGTGTGTGATCCCCTCGAAGCAGGGCAGGTTAAGGATGTGTCCTCCACGTCAACCAGACAGGTCTCATAAATGTCAGCCTCTGAAAGTATGGAATCGGGCAATGCCATGTAAAGTACCGTTAGAAATAGTGAGAAACACACGCTATGTGATGAGACAAACATAGAATGTGGATAGAATAACGTATGTGTTAGTAGTATGGATTGATGACGGTATGCATCAGTAACCCGACCCACTTGTCAGAAGGTGCCCCGTCGAATTGCATCCAGTTGGCTCACACTTGTTGACCGGGCTCGCTAGCTGGATATATGTCCAGTGTCAGCAGAGGCCCGTGGAAAAATGCTCCACACACAATCATAGCACAACATACCAAAGTACTCATATATGTAAACAAAAAAGAACAACAATAGAAAGTGTCCTGAAAGGACTGGTTACACACAGATCCCAGGCGACAGACAGATATATGGCCAGTGGAAGCACGTCACAATTATGGGATCAGGTCCCTAAAGAAGCAAGAAGGTCACACATGACACGCCAGCGAATTGCCAGATAGACACTGGTCAATGTAACACACAGCAAGATTGAGGGCCAACCAGCCATACACCATGCCAGAACCTGTACAGCGGAAAGGTATGGCATGGTAATTGATGTGTACACAGGTAATCCACAGACAGTAACAAAGAAAGGTATGAAACGAGGGGTTCACATGTATACATCTACACACAGCAGCCCGACGGCCCGTATATATGACGCATGGACATAGATTTGTCACCGGAAAAGAAGATGTAAACAACTACAGTTCATTCCATTTCATATTGATATAGTTACATAACATTGTGACTTTCATTTACATTCATATTTATACATATTATGCTTCAATTGTACTTATTGATTCCATGCTTTGGAATCGTAATGCAACAGTTATACACATTGATATTTCATACCATGATCAACACACTACATTCTAAGGTTTACTCACAACAATTATCAACTATGTGTCAATATACTGATTGTATTGACCAATATTGTAGTTATATAAACACATTGTTGTTGTATTATTGTTTCCATTAAGTAATGTATGCAACACTGACTTGTATATGTCACGTTATCATCAAGACATGGAGCACTGTCCACTTAACTATGAGCAGGTTTACTGATTAATTGACTTTAAACTGACTCTGAAGGAAGTGTATAAGGGACGACTATGTAATGTATTTCGTACTCCGACGATGACCCATGTTAGTGGGTGAAAGAGCTTAGTATGTTTTGACTGTGGAGTGTATCGTTTCTGTCATTGTCCGTTTTGGCCTGATATATGTTCAAGGATGTCTTTTATGAAGATGACCAGGACTAAAGGTTTGCTGTATTTATGCTTACTGGCACGTGGATATGGATAGGCCAAGTAATACATAATATGGGTAGTCAAACAGACATCCATGATTGGGGAACATACTGGCCAGATGTTGACAGTCCAACACGTTCTACACTTTACATATGCACATCGGTGTCCATTGTAGGACTCCAAAAATATACCCATTTGAGACATGAAACAGCTGCGGTCGACCCAGACGGTGTACAGCCGTGACTACGGCACAGCTATACATATGCACCACCAGCGTGTTCAAGGTTGATGACAACTGTCCATGAAATGCAGGACATATGAACAGAAATCCACAGATTGTCGTGTCCATATAAGTGAGTCCACATCCCAGTCCCGCACACATGAAGGATGTGTAATGGGTACTGTGGAGGGTTGCAGCCATGGGGTCCTGGGTATGCTAAATTGGGGCTCGGTGTTGTTTGGCAGGTAATGCGTTGTCCCGCCCGTGGGAGGGATGTGGGTATAGCCCGTGCCTTACTCCCCACCAATGATGCAAAGCATCCACCAGATAATGGTAAAAGCAGGTGTGAAATGTGTACAGCCCTATATTACTGTCCAGTAGGCAATTCCCATGGATGGACAGGTGTACGACCAAGATGGCACCCATAACTGGAAACCTGGTGGAATTACACAGCTGCAGTAAGGCATAACACAGGAAATACAGATAGGGAGTACAGTAGACACTCCCCATACAAAGTCAGACCGCCGTGCGAATACCGGCGTACACAGCACTCGATCCGCCAGCAACAAAATGGGGAGCACTCGCTACCATACAGCGGAACAGATGGGCGACCTGTGGAACACATACTAATGGCACACTAACAACGTCAAGTAGGATATGTAAGCTATGGCGTTCCCACCTATAAAGAAGACATGCTTCAATGAATACATAGGGGATCAACATGTTCGGTGGTGTTATGTTGACAGTACAGTGACGGATATGTCCTATTGGGACGTCTGGGATTTATGTAAACCAGTTGCTAACCTGCATCTTTGGATATACATCAGTTATTTACAGTTCTAACACACCTGTTTTACGTAGCACCACGTAGAATGGGTAGTCAAAGAGACATCCACGATTGGCGAACATACAGCAGCGGTCGAAACCACTGGCCAGTTGGACACAATCCAGCAACATCTACCTTTACATTTGCACATATGTGTCCATTGTAGGACCCAAAAATACATTATAACAGAACGCCGACCAGCCGTTTCCGACCACCAGATGATGCGATAGCCATGACTACGGCACAGTTAGACATATGCACCGCCAGTGTGATTAAGGTTGATGACAGGTATCTATGAAATGTAGGACATATGAGCAGAAATCCACAGATCGCCGTGTCCATACATGTCGTCCACATCCCAGTCCGCACACATGATGGATGTGTAATGGGTACTATCGATAGGTGCAGCAATGGGATCTTGGGTATGCAGAAATGGGGCTCGTGTTGTTTGGCAGATAATTCATTGTTCCGACCCGTGGGAGGGGTGTGGGTGTAGCACATGACCTACTCCCCACTAATGGTGCAAAGCATCCACCAGATAATGCTAAATGCAGGTGTGGAATGTGTACAGGCTATAACAGTGTCCAGTAGGCAATCCCCATGGATGGATATGCCTACGACCAGGATGGCACATACTTGCAAGCTCGGTGGAATCACACAGGTGCAGTAAGGCATAACACAGGAAATGCAGATGGAAACTACAGTAGACACCCCCCATTGAAATCCAGACGGCCGTGCAAATACCGGCGTACACAGCTCTCGATCTGCCAGCAACAACATGGGGATCACTCGCTGCCATACTGCGGAACACATGGGCGACCAGTGGAACACATACCAATGGCACACCAACAACGTCAACTCGGACGGTCATAGGATGTTGAAACACTGGCGTTCCCGCTCATAAAGTACATCCGTCAATGAATCAATCGTGTCCACATGGTCTGGCTGTGTCATATTGACAATACAGTGGCGTACATGTCCTACTGGGCTGTCTGAGGATTACTTGAAGCAGTTGCCAACCTGCAGCAGTACAGCAATACCATTTGGGTTAATCGTAGTAGAACATGGGTTTCGTAGCACAACATAATATGTGTAGTCAAACAGACATCCTCGAATGGGGAATATACAGCAGCGGTCACAATCACTGGCCACATGGACACAGTCCAACATGTTCTACATTTTACATATGCACATTTGTGTCCATTGTAGGACCCAAAAATTAATCCGTATGCTATGTCAACCGTCCGCGATCGGGAGAGCCAGATGATGTGACCGGTGTGACTACGGCACAGCTACATATATGCACCACCAGCGTGTTCAAGGTTGATGACGACTGTCCATGAAATGCAGGACATATGCACAGGAATCCCCAGATAGTCCAGTCCATAGATGTGTGTCCACATCCCATTCCTGCACACATGGAAGATGTGCAATGGGTACTGTCGGGGGTTGCAGCCATGGGATCGTGGGTATGCAGAAATGGGTGTCGGACTTGATTGGCAGAAAATCCGTTGTCCCGCCCCGTGTGCGGTGTGTGGGTATGGCATATGCGTTACTCCGCACTGATAATGCAAATCATCTACCTGAGAATGCTAAATACATCTGTGACATGTGTACAGCCCTACACCAGTGTCCATGAGGCAGTTCCCATGGATGGACAAATGTCGTCCAAGATGGCACCCATAACTGCACACCTGGCGGAATCCCACAGCTGTAGTAAGGCAGAACACAGGGAACACATTTAGGGAGTACAGCAGACACTCCACATAGAATGTCAGGCCGCCGTGCGAATACCGGCGTACACAGCTCTCAACCTGCCAGCAAGTGACTGGGGATCACTCGCTTGCATACCGCGGAACAAATGTGCGACCTGCGGAACACATACTGATGGCACCCACAACGTGAACTAGGATGGTTATAGGATGGTTAAGCTATGGCGTACCCACATATAAAGAACATCCTTCAATGAATTAATAGGATCTACATGTTTTGTTCGTGTAAAGTTGACAATACAGAGGCGGGAGTGTCCCAATGGGATATCTGCAGATAGGTGAAAGCAATTGTTAGCTTGCAACATTGGAATTACACCATTTGGGTACAGTGGCGGATAACCCGGTTCACGTAGCACTACATAATATGGGTACTCAAACAGACATCCGTGATTGCTGAACATACGGCAGCAGTCAGACCCACTGGCCAGATGGACACAGTACAATAGGTTCTACACTTGACATATGCACATTGGTGTCCATTGTAGGACCCAAAATTATCTGAATGCAATGTGAACAGGCGATCTAGAGAACCAGAAGACCTGATAGCCGTGACTACGGCACAGCCACATATGTGCACCACCAGCGTTTTCAAGGTTGATGACAAGTGTCCATGACATGCAGGACATATGGATCGGACTCCCCAGGTTGCCGAGTCCATAGACGTGCGTCCACATCCCATTCACGCATACATGGAGGATGTGCAATGGGTACCGTCGAGGGTTGCAGACATGGGATCGTGGGTATGCAGAAATGGGGCTGTGTGTCGATTGGCAGATAATCCGTCGTACCGCCCCGTGGGAGGTATGTGGGTATAGCACATGCGTTACTCCACAATAATAATGCAAATCATCCACCAGAGAATGCTAAATGCAGCTGTGATATGTGTACAGCCCTCTACCAGTGTCCAGTAGCCATTCCCCATGGACGGACAAACGTTCGGTCAAGATGGCACCCATAACAGCAAATCTGCTGGGATCACACAGCTGTAGTAAGGCAAAACACAGGGAATACAGATAGGGACTACAGTAGAGACTCCACATACAAAGTCAGACCGCTGTGCGAATACCGGCGTACACAGCACTCTTTTTTCCCAGCAAGTGAATGGTGATCACTCGCTGCCATACCGCGGAACAAATGGGCGACCTGCGGAACACATACTAATGGCACACCAACAACGTCAAATAGAAAGGGTATAGGATGTTAAAGCTATGGCGTACACACATATAAAGAACATCCTGCAATGAATCAATAGGTTATACATGGTTTCTTCGTGTTAATGTGACAATACAGAGGCGGGAATGTCCCAATGGGATATCTGCGGATTAGTGAAAGCAATTGTTAGCCTGCATCATGGGAACTACACCATTTGGGTTCAGTGGCGGAAGACCCGGTTTACGTAGCACTACATAATATGGGTACTCAAACAGACATCCGTGACTGCTGGACATGCAGCGGAAGTCAAACACACTGGTCAGATGGACACAGTCCACTATGTTCTACACTTTACATATGCACACTGGTGTCCAGTGTAGGACCCAAAATTTATCCTTACGCAATGCAACCTGCTTGGGCGGAGACCCAGATGAAGCGGCAGCCGTGACTACGGCACAGCTACATATATACACCACCAGCGTGTCCAAGGTTAATGACAACTGTCCATGAACTGCAGGTGATATGCACATGAATCCCCAGATTGTCCAGTCCATACAGGTGCGTCCACATCCCATTCCCACACGTGGAGGATGTGCAACGGGTACTGTCGAGGGCTGCAGCCATGGGATCGTGGGTATGCAGACATGGGTCTCGGTGTTGATTGGCAGATGATCCGTTGTCCGCCCGTGTGAGGGATGTGGGTATGGCACATGCGTTACTCCGCACTAATGATGCAAATCACCCAGCGGACAATGCTAACTGCAGGTGTGAAATGTGTAGAGCACTATACCAGTGTGCATTGGACAGTTCCCATGGATGGACAGTCGTGCGGCCAAGATGTCACCCATAAATGCAAACCTGGTGGAATCACACAGCTGTGGTAAGGCACAACACAGGGAATACAGATAGGGACTACAGTAGAGACTCCACATACGATGTCAGACCGCCGTGCGAATACCGGCATACACAGCACCCAATCTGCTAGAAGGTGAATGGGGATCACTCGCTACTATACCGCGGAACACATGGCCGACCTGTGGAACACATACTAACGGCACACCAACAACGTTAAGTGGGAAAGTCATAGGATCCTGACACTATGGCGTTCACGCTTATGAAGAACATCCGTCAATGATTTAATAGGATCTACATTCTTTGGTTGTGTCCGTGTGCCGATACTGTGGCGGACATATCCTAATGGGACATTGGAGGATGACCTAAAGCTTCTTCTAGCCTGCATCATTGGATCTACACCATCCGGTTTCAGTTTAGAATACCCTGGTCAACGTAGCACTACATAATATGGGTAGCAACCACACATCCGCGATGGGGGAACATACAGCAGCGGTCAAACCCACTAGCCAGATGGACACAGTCCAACAAGGTCTACACTGTACATATGCACAATGGTGTTCATAGTAGGACCCCAGAGATTCATCCGTGCGCAATGTCAACCAGCCACGATCGGAGACCGAAATAACTGACAGCCGTGTCTACGGTACAGCCAGACATATGCACCCCAGCGTGTTCAGGGTTGATGACAGCTGTCCACAGAATCGCGGGACATATGTACAGATATTCCCATATTGTAGAGCCCATAGATGTGCCACATCCCATTCCGCACACATGCAGGATGTGTAATGGGTACCGTCGAGGGCTGCATCCATGGGATCCTGGGTATGCAGTAACGGGCTCGGTGTTGTTTGGCAGATAATCGTTGTCCTGCACCATGGGAGGGATGTGGGAGTAGCACGTGCCTTACTCCCCACTGATAGTGCAAAGCATCCACCGTCTAATGCGAAATGCAGGTGTGAAATGTGTACTGCTCCATACCAGTGTCCAGTAGACACTCGCGAGGATGGACAAGCGTGGGACCGAGATGGCACCCATAACCGCGAACTTGGTGTAACCACACAGCTGCAGTGAGGCATAACACAGGTAATACAGATGGGGAAACCAGTAGACACTCCACATACAAAGCCAGACCGCTGTGCCAATACCGTTGTACACAGCTGTCAATATGTCAGCACCGGAATGGGGTTCACTGCGCTCCGTACCGCGGGGAGACATGGGTGACCTGTGGAACACATACCAATGGCACAATATCAACGTCAGCTAGGAAAGCCATACGATGGTGAAACTATGGCGTCCCCACCAATGAAGGACATCCTTCTGTGAAGTAATACTGTTAATGTCAATTGACCATGGAATACACATAATCCACATCAAAGACCCGCTGGCACCTTATGGCACACAAAGCACGACACACATAGGTAGATGATACAGTCAGCGTGGCGTTTATCCACGACAGGTCACATGTGGTATCCAAAGGTTACTCCATAGACATGTCAGCGCTATCACCTGTCACGCCGTGAGACGTACACATAACATAGACAGCGTCCAGGCTTTATATATCCCCCCTTACACTTCCATGTGTTACCTTCTGTGCAAACAATGAACATGTAACCACAGCATAGAAAGCACAGACGCAATGTTTACCACACACACATATGTTAACACCTCAGAAGGCATCCTATTAACACATGTATCATATGATATTGTACTATGCCGAATACTCATCATTGAATGATCTAACAATGTATATGGCAGATATGCACAGCATATCACTGTAATACAGCGGTACAGAACTGAATGAGTGGGCGAATGTGTGCTAACCCTACATCTGTACCTAAACTACATCCATGTTACGGGGCTTGCTCCACCTGCCTCTCAAAGGAGGCCTCATCGGTGTTCCATCGGTCAGCCCTGGTGTGTGGGCAACCCTCCACCTACTAAACCAAATAGATCCGCATTCTATAGCATAGCTGATGAGGTCCCCGCTCTGGTATTACAACCTGGACATCATAAAACGCCGAACGTAGATGTATGCCTTGTGATCTGCCCACATCCCGTGGCGTACAGCATTCCTGCGGCTGGCCAGGGCGCCGCACTACTAGGGCCACCTGTCTAGTAGGTGTGTCATGTAGGTATACCATGATGGGGCACCATGTGCTGTGGTGTTGGGCGCCAAGGAGCCCTACAGCCTAGGGCAGCAGTCGATCTAAGTCCGCAGCCGTAGGAGGCGAGTACAGTCTGCAGGTATGTGCAGCCGTGCACATGAAACTGCGGTCCACAAGGATTAGCCATGGTGGCGACACATGCACAGATGGCTGTAGCGGGACACACACACAACCATGCATACAGCACAGGTAGACATACACACACCATAACTAGCCAAGTACACACAAGGTGTATGGCGTGTACGGGTACACTGCCAGGACAGCAAGGATAGCTGTGTGTCACGATATCCAGCAGATGTCAATACGGTGTTCTGGAATACGGACAGTGCATGGACAATGAGTGGATGCATAGCGGACCACAGTCATATGTGTCTCCGTGCAAATATGCGATACATGGGAAAGACAGCCGTCCATGCTAGAGCAGCAGTGCGGCCACAACATAGGTACGTAGATATACAATGACAGAGATACAGACGGACACATGTGGCAGGCCCGGGTGTGTCATGTACACAGCATCACCCCAGCACACCATAGCATGGTGTATGTGGAGATCACGCTACGGTGGTCGCCGACCACAACAGACACACAAGCGGTACACGAACTGCATACCGCCATCCAGAAACACAGGGATGGCGGCAGGATAGGTGTGTTATGCGTAAACCACAAGGCAATACCATATGAACCCATGCAGCTGGGAGCATGGACACACACACACATGTGGCAGGCATGTTGTTTGACCACACACCCACATACCCAAACGCACAAACGTACAACACAGGTATGGAATGTGCTACGTGGACCACCGAGCACACCACCAGCAGAGGCACATGTACAGGTGGGTGGCAACATCCATAAAGGAATGGCCGCTGATAGCCGAGGTATGTGTTGCGAAGCGTCTAAAAGCTAGTTCATCTGCAGAGGCAGCTGGAAACACACACACACACACACACACACGGAAGGGCCGGGAGTCAAACCTACGCCTATCTACATGATCTCACTACAGTATGAAGCATTTACAGAACGCGCTACCGAGTTTACTGAGCACAGCGCTGTCAGAGGCATACTTCTAGGCGGGTGACATCACTTGTAAGACAATAGCTGGCAATAGCCGATGTATGTGTTGCGAAGCGTCTAAAAGCTAGTTCATCTGCAGAGGCAGCTGGAAACACACACACACACACACACACACACACACGGAAGGGCCGGGAGTCGAACCTACACCTATCTACATGATCTCACTACAGTATGAAGCATTTACAGAACGCGCTACTGAGTTTACTGAGCACAGCGCTGTCAGAGGCATACTTCTAGGCGGGTGACATCACTTGTAAGACAATAGCTGGCAATAGCCGAGGTATGTGTTGCGAAGCGTCTAAAAGCTAGTTCATCTGCAGAGGCAGCTGGAACACACACACACACACACACACACACACACACGGAAGGGCCGGGAGTCGAACCTTCGCCTATCTACATGATCTCACTACAGTATGAAGCATTTACAGAACGCGCTACCGAGTTTACTGAGCACAGCGCTGTCAGAGGCATACTTCTAGGCGGGTGACATCACTTGTAAGACAATAGCTGGCAATAGCCGAGGTATGTGTTGCGAAGCGTCTAAAAGCTAGTTCATCTGCAGAGGCAGCTGGAAACACACACACACACACACACACACGGAAGGGCCGGGAGTCGAACCTCGCCTATCTACATGATCTCACTACAGTATGAAGCATTTACAGAGCGCTACCGAGTTTACTGAGCACAGCGCTGTCAGAGGCATACTTCTAGGCGGGTGACATCACTTGTAAGACAATAGCTGGCAATAGCCGAGGTATGTGTTGCGAAGCGTCTAAAAGCTAGTTCATCTGCAGAGGCAGCTGGAAACACACACACACACACACGGAAGGGCCAGGAGTCGAACCTACACCTATCTACATGATCTCACTACAGTATGAAGCATTTACAGAACATGCTACCAAGTTTACTGAGCACAGCGCTGTCAGAGGCATACTTCTAGGCGGGTGACATCACTTGTAAGACAATAGCTGGCAATAGCCGGTATGTGTTGCGAAGCGTCTAAAAGCTAGTTCATCTGCAGAGGCAGCTGGAAACACACACACACACACACACACACACACACACACACACACACACGGAAGGGCCGGGAGTCGAACCTATGCCTATCTACATGATCTCACTACAGTATGAAGCATTTACAGAGCACGGCTACCGAGTTTACTGAGCACAGCGCTGTCAGAGGCATACTTCTAGGTGGGTGACATCACTGCAAGACAATAGCTGGCAATAGCCAAGGTATGTGTTGGCGACTAAAAGCTAGTTCATCTGCAGAGGCAGCTGGAAACACACACACACACACACAAGGGCGAGAGTCGAACCTCGCCTACCTACATGAACTCACTACAGCATGAAGCATTTACAGAACGCCATGGGATTACTGAGCACAGCACTGTCAGGAGGCATACCCCTAGGTGGGTGGTATCATCTGCAGAGGCAATCGTCCGATAGGGAATGAAGACAGAGTCGCGATCACCGCGCTGTGTTACCATCAAGGTGGCGTGCAGTAACACATTAGTGCTGCGCTCGAGGAATAAATAACTACTGATCAGTACAGGAATACGGGATGCACCATGACACACTACCCCATGGGAGGGCATCCGTCGTGCGGGCGCAATGTAGGCAGCCAATGTGGCATGACAGCCACATATGTGTCACCTGATGGGTCACATGGCTATACAGGGCTGGCCATTGCCATTGCAGACATCGGTGACGACTGTCGTGTGTACCCCGGCGGGTGTACTGGCCATGCCTCCCACACCTAGCGGTTGCAAAGGGGAGACAGACATGCTCACGGGTATCAGCGCGGTAGCGGTGTGCACTGTCCTGTGTGTCTATCTACACAGCTGCTTACTGGGCATGCTCAGACACTTAGACTCGGCACAGAGCAGACATGCATACACATGGAGCAACAGCATGGGTGGCAGAATGTGGACCGTCGTGTGTCCAGCCACACAACAACAACCCAGCCATGGCACAGGCGTGGCCGTTGCGAAGGGATACAGGCATGCACCGGTATTACTGCAGTCGGTAGCGGTGTGCACTGTACTGTGTGTCCATCTACACAACTGCTTACTGGGCATGCTCAGACACTTAGACTCGGCACAGAGCACACATGCATACACATGGTGCGACAGCATGGGTGGCAGAATGTGGACCGTCGTGTGTGCCCAGCCACACAACAGCAACCCGCCATGCCACAGGCGTGGCCGTTGCAGCGGGCAATATCCAGGTGCAATTAACCATGGGTAGGACTGCCCTACAGTTTGTTGCATGCTACAGACCACCCTCCCAAATCCAGGATACCTGCACAGCCGTCCTGAGGACACTGGTGAGTGTGCATGCTCTCACAACAGCACCGTATTGGGTGACATCAAGCACCCATAAATAGACTGGGAACATTACCCATGACACAACACCCTCGCCACAGGTCCGGGTGTTCATACACGTGAGCGCTGTGAAACAGCCATGAACGATACCCACTAGGGGGCGTATACCAGTTCTGCCCATCACACATGGGAGGAAATGCTCCACACAGGATGTACATCCCTCAATGGTGATGTCAGACCATATAGTGGATCCACTGGTAATCCACATCCTGCACCCAACACTGGCATGGGAGACCTAAGTGAGGACCTCTTCACAGCAAACCACAGACATCATACGACCGGTGTGGTACCCTACAAGTCCACCATGCCAGTGGTGAACACAGGCCGCACTGCCAACTCCCTTACAAATGCCTTCTCTGAGCACACACAGGGATGTCTGCACCAAGTGATCATGATAACATCAGGACCTTGTCCACCAAAGGTAGGCACATGGTCTGGTGGACCACAGCCACTGACAAACCGTACATCAGCAGTTGGAGCTAATACATGACGGAGCAATATCAGTACCAGGGAAGCCATCACCCATTCATACCAGCGTCAACATACGGCCACACATACAATCATCCAAGGCCGCTTGTGGTAGTGGTACTGCAGAGGGCACATGAGACAACCATAGGGCCTTCCTCAACTGTGGTAGGGACATGGGTGGGAGTGCACAGACATGGCTAGAAATGATCCAGAATGGTACAACGGTCACTGCACCCACAGACATTGTCAACAAACCAGCGAACATGTTCCATGCATACATCCACCCCCCCACCCCAAGAGGGGACATATCCATCCCACCAGAGTCTAGCCTCGAAACATCTCATATGCCCTGGAGTAATCTGATATCTGTTAGATGGTTAACACAGCACCAATGGGCCCCGATGGTGTCCCTGGCTGTGTGCTACCCAACCTCATTGAGGCCCTCACCCCACACATAAGGCCACTGTCTCATGTTAGCCTTACTATGGGCTAGGTTCCCGCTGGATGGCATATGGCATCTGTGGTCCCACTATGCCAGGGTAGTGCTGTTATGGACTGCAGACATTACCGCCCTATCAGCTTGACAAGCCTTGTCTGCAAAGCTGCGGGGAGGTGCCCATGAATACAAACAGTGGTGTACAGCCAATACCGGAACATACCCACAACAACTTAGTCAAGGGCAGATGCTGCCTCCCAAACCTGCTCGTCCTGTCTGGAGCAGTCACCAAGGCCATTGATGGGGGTAGGTCGGTTTGCACACACTACCATGCCCTGGTGGGAGCGTTCAGAATGCACTCCACGTGGGTCTCATGGAAAGGCTCACCAGCGTACATGTGGGGACATAAGTCACACGATGGTTCTCAGAATGGTTGGAGGTCACACCACACAGGGTTTGTGTTCCTGGTGCCGTGTCAGACTAAAAGCTGGTCTCGGATGGAGGCCCACAGGCTCCGTCCTGGGCCCCCTGCCATTCGGCATTCGACCTTACAATGTGCATGCCAACATAGGGGGATTGTGGCAGACAAGGTATGCAGATGACTGCACACCGCCACCATACCCAACACCCCATCTGACACGGACATCCACCTAGGGCGTCATACACATGGATAACTGGTGCGAGAGCCATGGCCTGTTGCTACATGCCAGAGAAGGTGCAGACCTACCCAGTGTGAAGGACATGTTTGCCCCAACGTAACATGTAGGTGGTAATCCATTCAACATGGTGGTCGTGTTCATGGAAATGGGTACCACACCTGTCAGTAACCTCTGTCAACACACACAATGCCAATGTGGGTGGGAAGACATTCCACTGTGGCCACCTGGTCTGGAAGGAATCACATCCACATCACGGGTGTTCATTGTACCCCTGTACACATCACACACCACAGCAATGATTGCGTACAATGGCACATGTGGGCTGTACCTAACCTGACACCTGCAGCACTCGGAAGGACCACAAACATTCCACGAGGCGGGGATAAAGGTGCTGGGACATGTGTCTCACACTGCCCGACCAAGGGGACTCGGCTGTATACCTTCCCAGCACGTCTGCTCTGTGGTGATCTGTGCCTGACATACACAGCCATGTCCAACCTGGGTGACATGGACAAGTTCCACCTCCTAGGCTCCGGGCAAACACGGCCACAGAAGCAACTTACACACACCTCACCACAAAGATGACTAGGACGTGCTGGGGGAACAGGGTCAACGCCCAGAGACCCCCTACAACACGGAGAGGATTGCCAGCCCATGTGAAGCAGAGGCCCTGACTGCCTTTGTGCAGGAGTAATCATGACGTGTGGATGTGTGATCATAAGTATGCACCAGGCATCATCTCTGTGTCAGTGCTGGACAGGGGACAGGAGACTGATGGATGTGGTACCCTCATCCTAAGGGGTGTTAGCAGCCACACACAGTCTTGCTAGGTTTACACATGCCGTAGGGCACATAGCCTGGTATGTACATGTGCGCCTATGTACCTGTGCTATGCGGGTACCTGTGCTATGCTGCTATTGCCAGATGTGCCTGTGGGTACCCCCGACTACACGTGGGGAACTGATAACAGTGCTCCCAGTGGGCACATGCAAGTACACCATAAGTGGCATACGGGTTAACTGAACCAATATGGTGCTACACATGTAACCAACACGCATACTGTGTACACAGAACAATGAATGCTGCACCTGCACTACATGGTATATCTGCTGCATGATGTCAGTGCACAAACCACATCACATACGCACCTGTCACCTGCCATACACAGCCACCACAACATACACATCACATACTATGCAGACACAGGTATCACATACACCTCTCACTATGTTGTCCACCCTGTGCATCAGAATATGTTTGCATAACCATGCACCGATGGTGTAGCTCACGATTATGTGGCAGAGACTTCATCATATGCACAGGGTGATATGTGTGCCACAGGCATAGGCTGTACCAATGGATGACATCATGTGTGTGTGTAAGGGCCTGTGCATTTACTGGGCATGACTGTGCAGAATGCATGTGGATGTGGTGGAGCCCTACAGTTGTGTTTGCTGTGTGTGGGTATGTGTGTACACAGTTCAGTCATCTGTGATGCCTACACGGGGTATACTTGGCAGCCCCAGACTGTACAGTGCAGGTGGTACGGCTCACTGTGTCCGCCTGCGGCGATGTGACCCGTGCCTGCCTGGGGTCGCACGGGCACTACGGGTGGAGGTATAGAGTGGCCACTCTCCGATGACACATGTCCGCTGGAAACGTGTCCACGCCGGGGCCGTCCAGGGCCATGTCCACGTGGCCTGCTGTGTCCTGGTGTGGTTGGTGTAGTAGCAGCTGCACTGCTGCTGCTACCAGCACTGTGTGGGTGGGCATGGGAGGTGGCACGCACACGTTGACCTGTACTTGGTGGTGTTACTGGCCCACGCCCACGTGCCCTATGCCTCACCCCTACCTGGTGTTCCAGCACGGACAGCTCACGCTCGTGGATGGCCATGCCTCGGTCGAGGATCCCAGCCATCTCACCCAATCTCCTATCCAGAACATCGGCAAGATGCTGTTGGGCATTCGCCAATGACTGGATGTTCTCATTTAAGGAACGGATTGCGGACCTCTGCAGCCTCTGCCCTTCCTGGTTCTGCCGTTCAGCATGTGCCTGCTCTGCCATTACAGTCTGGAACATGCATCTGGTTATACCAGCTGCTGCACCCTGTACGGCAGGTGTATGTCTAGCAGTGCTCCTCCTACGAGCAGCACCTGCCACATGCCTGTGTGGCACTCCACCAGTCATTAC
Organism: Protopterus annectens; assembly: GCF_019279795.1. Lineage (NCBI taxonomy): Eukaryota > Metazoa > Chordata > Ceratodontiformes > Protopteridae > Protopterus > Protopterus annectens. Next base: position 1,145,886,745 of record NC_056732.1, on the reverse strand, counting down.
ACTGGCAGCGTCGTGTGTACCCACACCTTCTGCAGCCACCACACATTCCTGCTCGGTGCCAACAGACGCTGACTGTCCGTCATCTATGGGCAATGGTGTTGGGGTATGTGTCGGCATCTGAACCGTGTGCGTGGATGAAGGGGACGTAAGTGTGATGTTCTCCAATGGCACAGTGTCTGCCTGTGACGACCCTGCCTGTGCCTCATGCACATGGTCATCACCACTAGTATCTGTGGGGACACTAGCATCAGATGGACCGCAGGAAGGGAAAGCACCTACAGCACCTGTCAATACATAGACATACCGTAAGTTACATTACAGACATGCGGACACACACACAGCCACACACACACACACACACACACACACATGCGGACACACACACACTGACACACACGTGGACACACACACATGCAGACACATCATGCATGTGATATTGCAGGTGGCATGCAGCATTCCCACACCACAGCCCAGTGAATGCAGCCCAGACATTAATAGTGGCAGTATGCATACTGCCCTGGAGTGCACACTACAACAGGCAGATGTCTTTTAGTAGGCATGCAGTACACACATTCATGGTAGTTTGCATGCATCACCGTGATACACCGTGTGGCCACGGGCGAGTTAACAGTACACATGGCTGCCGTCACTATGTCATGTACACCGCAAACATGTGCGGTATCATGTGGACATGTGACAATGGTGTCCCACCACATGCACCACATCACAATGGATGTCACAGTGCAGTGTTATGTGTACAGTCTACAGATACAATGCATGTGTAACACAGATGTCTGTGCAGGTGTGGTTGGTGTGAGCTGTGTACATAACTGTACAGTGTGGAGTACGGGCACTGTGCCACTGCACGGTAGCAGGACACAGGTATGTTTCAGTGCGATGCGTGACCTGGACGCATTACATTGCCATGTCTGGAAGTCAGTTCAGCTGCTCAGCAGCACGTATATGGTGTACATTGGTGGCACCTCTGGTGGCTGCAGACAGGCATTCCATTTCACTGGTGTACCACATCGGATGTCCAGGGGGTCCACTACAGTGATGAGCCCACTATGTGTGGACAGGGTGCAGCGGTGACTACCCACTGCGGATGTACTGTGTGGCAACATGCCTGTAGGTATCACCCATGGCCTTGTTTGTCTGGGTCATCGACAATTGTGTGTGATGGACATCGTGCACACGGCCCTGTGGTGGCCCATGTGACATACAACCGTACTAGTCTGAGGTGTCACATTCCCTACGGCTATGCAGACATTGTGGATGTCTGCTATGTCGTGCATAGGTCATGTCATGGTGTGACAATGTTGCAGACAGACATCCACGTGCATGGGACATGTCATGTGCCATGTCACAATGTGCACCCAATGCAGGGGCATAGGTCACAGTGGTAACACCTGTGCTCTGGCCAGATCACGGCTCACTATGTGGTACTGTGTGCATACTGCAGAGGCATACCAATGCATACTACACATGCAGCCATTGTGGAACACCTACACCATTGTATGCATAGCTGACTGCACATATCACAGCAATAGGTTATGTGGTGTCATGCCACTCTATACTAACGGTTGTATCTACTGTACATGGGTGGTGTGTGTGTCGGGTGGTGCAACCTGTATACCGTGACTGGGGCACACCCAGGTGTGCATGTCATACCTGGACACATGTGGAATATCAATACACCATATCATGCCTTTTACTAGCAACAGACTTACCTGCAACAGACCCTTGTCTTTGCGACACCAGGCGTACCTGTATAGGGATGACACAAAGGTATACACATTATCCATTACTATCACTACAGTGAGCACTGTGCATGTCACATCATGCACCTGTGTTAGCATGTGCTATGCACATGTCTGCTAACACAACATAGCATACTGTAGTATGCATCTTGTGTGGCCATATACCTGGCATGTGTTGCTATATTATGTGTTGTACTACGACACCCACTCCTACGTCGCTTATCATACAGACATGCAACACTGACTTACCAGGCAGCTCCGAGCTCATTGGTTGGGAGACACCCACCTCCACGATGGACGCGAGGGTTTCAGCGTGTTGTTCCATGGGTGTCCCCAGACTGGCCAGGAGCTCCTCCGTGGCTGTGAGTGGGGGCTGGGTTTGTGGCCCACCACCTGTCCCACCTTGTTGTCTGGCGATTGCAGCACGCTGTCTCGCATGCGGATTAGGTCTGTGCAGTGCCTGCGGATCTGTTGATATGTGCGGTTGTGGCCGCCCAGGCTGTTCACCCTCCTGCGCATATCCTGCCACATCTCCTCACGTTGTTGTGCCTGCAGTGGCACATGGCTAAATAAGATGTCATAATTGTCGTGTAACAATGGTATGATTACCTCATCTTCTTGTCGGCTAAAGGCAGGCAGCCGGGGACGTGGCATTATCTGTAAGACATAATGATGGTGGCAGGTCACATTTACACTGCTGTTCTGGCATACTGCTGGGAATACATTGCTATGACATGTACAACATCTGCACAGTAATCTCTGCAAGGCATCATGGCAGTGATACAGCCAATGTGTTGCCGTCACACCATTGAGCAGTGGGTGTCATTTCATATCTGTGTGTCACCTCATCACACTGTACACGCACCATGTTGATGTTAGCCTGCTGTGGACATGTGTACCTGTCTACACCTGTGTCCATATCAGTTGGCATGGGTCCCCTTGTGACAACAGTTCTACTGTTCACCTGGATGCTGTCTATATGTCAATAGACATCACGTACGTGGCCATTATGAACATCAGCAGTGGCACTGTACACATACACATGGACACCTGCACATGCATGTGTTGTGCCATGTACATCCACACAGCACTGTATGGGTGTTGGACAACTTTCCACGGCTCACCTGTGTTGCACATGTGATACACATGGGACAATGTGTAACCATGCCACATTAGCAGGGAAGGTCATGCATAGCATGTACACACGCACATTGTCCACAGCAGCACACAGCACCTGTAACACCACAGGGTGCATCACCGTAACATTACTGCTGTGTATGGTTGATAGTGACAGTGCCTTTTGGCCATCGCACCATGTAGGACTGTGATAGCACATGCAGCCTTGCTGGGCAGGGCTGCATGGTATGGCAGGGTATGCCACATACATGGCACTGGGATGTGATCCACCTGGGGGGTAATGATATTGGCAGGGTGGCTGTCCATTCCATATGTCATTGCTATGTGTATTTGGACATTACACATGTCTATCACCATGGTGTGGACACTGGCCTTATGCAAGGTAGGCTGCACGCTGCTTGGTGGGGTGTGTCTGGTGCATGCAGGTATCACACACCCATGCATACACTGTAACCCTGACAGGTGCTATGTGCTGCGATATTGATCTACACAGTGCTGTATGTGGCCACACACTGCTATCCCGTGCACATGGATGGTTGCCTGGACTGACGTGGGTACCACATATGTCTACATCCAGTGCCTGCTGCCACCCCCATGTCTGCTGGTGCACGACACACCGCCATCCCTCCCTCTGGAAATGTGATGTTGGGCACAGCATAGGTATCCATGTATGGGGACAGGGATGTTCACATAGCAGGGGCACTGATGGTATCGTCGATCTGACCATACACATATGACGCACCCATCACACATACAACCCATTCATTATGTTGTGAAGAACAGTGACACAGCTATACTGCTACACCGGAGACATTCACAGGCGTACATACACAGATGCATGCACGTCCAGCTTTGGCATGGCCTGGACTATTGGTGTGGTTTGGCACATAACGTGTTTGAGTGTGGCTGGCGCAGAAGTACTGTGCACATGTCTACACAGTCTGCCTGTTCTACAGTAGGCATCGTTTATGTGCTGTGCACATATCATATCTGCACATTGTGTTGGTGTCTGTCTATCCACGGGCCAGTGGTGGGACACACAGGGCTATTGTTGAACATATATGCATGCAACCCTGTACTGCTGTACTGCTAGCTTCTCAGGTGCTAATGTGTCATACACATGCACACCATACCCACGGATGTGGTAGTGGGTTGCCACCCGTACCCATCTCCTCTTGTGGGTTGCTATCATCCCACACCCTCTTTGTATTGTATGTTCAGGCTATGCACCTGTGTGGGGCTTGTGGGCATGCAATGCAGTACTATGTGCCTTTGCACCCATCGCAGAACAAGTCATACAGGTACACTGGCGGCCATACACTGCACAGCTTGATGTTGGCACATCACATGTTGTACACACATAACACATCTCCTGTGGGACATGGTCAAATGTACAGGCATGTCCATCAGTCACATGCCACTACTACCCCTACATGACAGCTATGCAGGACATGTGGCGGTACAGCAACTGTCACATGTGCACCTGCAATGCCCCCCTACCTGCATCACGTGGTACTGCCTGTGGGGTATGTGCGTCTGCACCCATGCTATGGCCATAGATGACAGTTGTACATCGATATGTGCAACATACCTCATTGGGAGTTCTCATGTGCACATGTTCAACATGTCAACGCATTGTTTGTGTCTGTCAGACAGTCATTGTTGTGCATGGTTTACATGGCAGCCATGGCGTACTGTGTCTGATTCCACGTACTTCATTGGGCTACCAGCATTGTACATTATCACGGCACATTCCAGCCATCACATAGCCATCCTAGATGACAGTGGGAGGTGTTCTGCCATGTGCACATATGTCACACAGTGCGAGGGTGACTGACACACATTCTCAGGACAGGGTTCTGACTGCTGTGGATGTGTGTGATGCTGTCGGCGACCATGACTGCACCAGATGGTGTCATCTGGATGTGTAACATTCACAACACACACCTACCTTCACATAGCAACACATCATCCACAAGGATGGACATCCCTGCATGAACACTGTATGCAGTATGTCTGTATGACCACTGCATGCACCACTGGTAGCCACCAGCATGGCTGCCAACAGCAGCAGTGTGTATCCTGTGTGAACATGGGTTACACCATTCACAACACACCTGTGTCAGATGGCCCTGTTGTGTGTCACAGTGCAGTTCCACACATCATGTAACAGTATGCATCATGCACCGGTATGTTGCAGACATGTGAATGGCTGTGCAAGTCAACATATGCACACATGACACATCACCTGGTACAACATGTCTGTCTTACCACATGCTATTGTGACCACCCTGTGATGACATTGTACAGGCTACGTGGAATGGGACATCTGATGGCTCAATGGTGTATTCACCCTCTGGGTGTGTGTCTAGCCGAGTGTACAGTAGGCAGTGGTCTGCACACAGGGATACTGTACATTTGCCTACTCTGTCACTGCGACTGTTGACTATGATCATACTGTACTTATGCAGGCATGTGGTATTGATCCAGTATGACAGTCATGGTCAACCACAGTACTGTGGCACACATGACCTGCGGACATCTGCCTAGGGTGTGGGGCCCACATGTCCATCTTCACATGCTATGCTGCCTCTGCAGCAGTGTCACATGTCTGTCGCCAGCAGGGCTGTCACAGGCAGGCACAGCATGCAGTGATGTGTGACAATGCTTGCACCCCCACTGTGCTGTACACATGCACTGCACACACAGTAAGGCATGCCTGACATTAATCTGCGGTGCCTGGGACCTGCCTCCATGCTCTACAGAGCACACCTGCCAGTCCAGATTGTACACAGATCATACCTCCCAGGCACATACCTGGACTGCAACACACACAGGTGAGTGGATCCCACATCACACAGTGATTTACACACATACTGTATGTTTTTCTAAGACAAATGCATCATAGGTACTCCATGTTCGGATACCCATGTTTGTGACTGCTAGACACATTGTGACACGTGACGGTGAGTACACTGTACACCACAGGTTACATGCTGGCTGTGTTATCATACTGTACATTGCACCTCGGACAGTTGCTACTGCCATGTGCTGACAGCAACACGCACTTACCTAGTATGGACTCCCATGTACCCACACATGCTTGGCCATGCACTACACATAGCTGGGTGACACATTAAACAAGACATACCATACCTACACTACCCTTGGCATGCACCATACCTCCATGTGTCTGTGTGCTATACCTACAGACATCCCCCCTCTGGTTGATGGACATATATGCTTTGCGGCCCTGCTAGCCACACCCTGGACACACACCCATTGCAGCATACATGGTACATGTGCTCAACAGCCGGTACTACCAACATCTGCTGACGGGGTAGTTAATGGCATGGCACCCCGGCAGACGGACAGTATACATGACTATGCTGACACATATCACAATGCACTTCCGCTACATGTATGCACTGGTAGGGACCATGCTATTCCACACAGAGACATGGTGGTACTGGCCTTTTCACAGATGCCATGGTGGTATGCATGTTCCATGCACATGTGCTGTATGGGCGCATGTGCAGGCTGTTGCACGGTGGGTATGTTCAAATGTGTGTGGTGCATCACTTGACAGTCATGGTGTGTCCTCGTGGTCCATCACATACTCCACAGCTAGCTACCTACACATGACCACCATACTTTGCAGTGTGGGCCCTCACGCAGTGTGGTGGTATGTCTGTGTTGTTTGGCTACATCCACATTCAATGTAGCATCGACAGTCACCCAGGCATTGCCGACAGAGATGTTGTTGGCAACATGCCAGCCAATGGGATACCTACCAATAATATACACTCTCACTCACTACAGGGTTCCAATCCATACATGGACATCGCATTGTCCCTGTGGACACATACATGGTACTGCCATGCACACATTATGTCCTCGGACACTGTCCCAATGTCACCTCAATCTCCATAGCTGTTATATCCCGCCAAACTGGTTGTTATGTGTCTCTGCAGCAGCCCACTGAATTAACTGCTAGCCCATTCATGGACGTTGTGTACCTTGACCACCACACCACCACATCTATCACACTACACATGGGTGGTAGTGCATTGCACGTGTGGGACTGCATTCATACAGACATGACTGCACCATTCGGTATGGCACTGGGGCACATCCTCACATACATGCTTCACACACTCATTGACGACTTCCATGCCTTTACTGGCACCCTTGTTGGGCGTCTGTGTGCCACAGCACACCACATCCACATGATGGCCACCTGTCATACCATTGCATGGGTGGTTGGTGTAGTACAGAGGGTAACAGATCAGACATTATCCCCACATTGCCCTTCAGCACCATTCCACATTCTGGTATTGGCAATGTACACATCCACCATCACATCATACCCTGTGTCTCAGGATGTTAGGCTATGTGACTCCTGGACAGGTCACACAGTGGTGCAAGCATATCATGCTACCTACGACATGTAAGGTACATGTGGCATTACACAGTCCTCAGTCATGTGTCCCCTCATGTTCACTATTTGCTTACATACACAACATGCTGTCACGGAGTAATGTCCATGTCTACATGTCCCACATCTACATACCTGGCAGCATTCTAGCTCCACCAGCTCATACTGCTAACAACCATACAGGTGTCGGTGTGGCAGATATATCGTGTAGATGTCATTGTGTCAGATACATCACAGATGGTGCATACACATCACCTTTGCATAGCGACAGTCATCCACTGGGTATCACGTGGATACTGTCCCTATACATGCATATCACATTGTACATGGTTGCTGTACACACATGCCCCACATGGTGCTGTGGTTGCCATATTCCACTGTGGCGTGGGTACACATCTGCAGGGCCACACATATCTGGACTATGTGTGTTGCTGGGACATTGGTAGCCTTTGTACTTGTGCCATACACACATCTACACACGGGCAGGGTTACTATAACACATTAGTGGTGTGCCTTCCACAATGGCTACAACTTTCCATGTCACAGTATAGTCATGCCGATGTATACCAGGCTCAGACAGTTTACATATGCAGATGACAGGCGGAAACACATCTGTACTCATCTGCATACCACTTACACAGTGGTGTCATGTACTCTGCCATGGGCCATGTCCTCCGCATTACTGATGCATGTAGTACTCCTACATGGCATTTGCAGTGGGCAGGGTGAATGAAGCAGTCATGCATATGTGCACACAAGCCACATTGCTTAGCCTGGGCTTCTGTTTACCTACACAGACTAGACACACACCATGCTGTAGAACATAGGTCCTGTGCACATCCCACAGGGACACACTGTGGCACTGGTCATGTGATAGCTCCCTTGCTGATAGGGTGACACATACACATGGGACCACCACAACAGCAGTACTGTGTAGACATGCAGTTGACATCCACCTTTGCTGTCCAGTGGACAGTACCATGGGGGGGGTGACACGACTGTGTACATTGCACATGTGTTTACACATGGACCTGCCAGACATCATTGTTGCACACATTGCACCTGCTACAGATAGCTTGGACATGGTTACTTGATGTTCCTTCCATTTTGGGTGGCTATTCTGCTACTACTCTGTCCCATATCTGCAGGCCATACATATCCTGTTAATGTACATAACACTAGGCCATACCTCCATCATGCATGCTATGCCTGTGATACTGTGTATAATGTCTGAATGTATCCATCATGATAGCTTTACATTATACATACTTGACATGGTCACCCCTACTGCGAGGCATACGTGCGTCGTGCACACATTACGTATGACATCGACAATATCTGCCCATACACATGTGTGCTGTGACACTATACATACATGTCCTATCCCCTGCTGTGGCACTTCATTGTTGGACATCCACTGCCAGCATCAGCGTGGGTGGTGGCATTGTTCTGTGTTTTAAATCACTATGGCACCCCTTGGGCTATCCCAGCTGTGTACATGATGTCCCACTGCTGAGCACACGGTGTCCACAGTGGTTGGTATACTCAGCAGGTTAACACTACATAACCACCTTTCACCACTCTCTCCTTTATGGACAGGTATCTTTACTGACAAACACCGTTCACATACAGTGCCGATTCGTCATACATATCATGCGTTACACACCAGTACATCTTGTGGATTCTACATACCTTTCCTGAATTGCTTTCCGTATTCCGTTTGTGTCTCGCTACTGACAAGTGATCGGCTCTTGTAGGAATAACGTCTTTGTTTGGTATGAACATACAGTTTGACTATCCTGGGAGTCTTCCTTATATCCGTCGTCACCTGCGGCATGTGGGTTCATCACACCAATAGCTGTTCCTCGGTGTGTACTTATGCGCATATCACCTGTGCATCTCCTCCATTAAATGCGGTACTCGTCGGAACTAGGGCATGGTTCATTCATCGTCTGGGCTTTGGTTATCTGCACTACCTTCGTGGGGATGGTATGTATTGTGTTATATTATGTGTGACTACAACCGCTATGTGTGGCGTCAGGTACATTTGGCTGTGGTGTTAGCCATGGATTGTGTGTGTTGGGTATGGTATTATGTTCCACATGTGGGTGTCCATGTCCTGCCGGCGTCTGTCGATGGCGTTTTGCATTCTGATGTGTAACATAGCTCTTGTATTCCTGTACACAACGGATGCAGGTATGCATCCGCTGCTGATAGTGGTTCCCACGCGGGATGTTGCGGGTATGCCGCTGTCATTAACTGCCTGTATGTTTTTGCTGCTATTTCGGATTGTATCCCTTTGATATGTGCGATGGGGTTTATCAGCGGCTGTGGGTGATGGGTACGGGTTGTGGGCCTTGCATTTGTACATACACGGTATGCTTCTGTGTGTGCTCCATCCCTGCCTGGGGAGTTGCAAGTTACCTGTCTGTTGTTCTAGGAGTGTAGGTTTTGTTGATGTCGTCTGCTGTAGGTACTGCCTGCTTGTGTGCTTCCTGCATGTATTCCTCCGTCACATCGGTAGTATATCTGCAGCTGTTCGTACGTGCCGACTATCCCTTGGCATTTTGTCACGGATATTTACGGTCATTGTGGTCCTGTAGTTGGGACGGCCTGTATGCTACCGGTTGCCACCTATTCGGGTGGTGATTGCTTGTTTAACACTCGTAGAACACACAGCGGTGTTTACGGGACGATACGTGTCCACGATCGGTGCCGGGGTAGCACATGCGTATTTCCACGGTACATAACTATTGCTGCATAACGTTGCCGATATATCGTATTGGAATTAACATGTCGGCGCCATACATATGGTGATGGTTTGTACATGCGTCCTTTGCATGTCATGTTGGCTATACTCCTGTGGTACATTCTGGGACATTTTCGATTTGCATCGTTTTACGTCACCACGCGCCTAGCCAGTGAGGAGCTCTCAGTACTACTTTGTGGGTACTGCTATACATACGCCTGTGGTTCCTATACTGCATGCCTACACATGTTATTCCACTCCGCCTGTCACATGTCACCTACATACACATTTTACAGTGTCACACACATTACACTGGCACAGCGGAACACACGACACCCTCACCTCACACATAGACATACTGCCGCTTTCGCAGCGGCGGTTGCACACAGTACCTACGTTGACCACATCGCCGGCGGCGGTGTCTACCTCCGCCCTCATATCCTAAGAATATTACACGCACATGTCCTGTTACTGTATCGTGGCCTGGCGATCATCCTGAATGGTGAATATGCATTTAGGTGGGTTGACCTTTCCATGGGTGGCGTTCCCTGCTCTGTCCACCCTCCCGGATAGTCGGGTTGTCATTCAGTATGTTTACTATGTTGAGAGTTCGCATCTTACTGCATCTGTAACCTTGCATCCCTGTGATTCCCTGTTTAACTTGTTGTACTTTATATCTGTGTATGTGTACATATATTTCTACGTGTGTAATGATATCTATCTCCATATTTGTGTATGCACATATGTACATATGTAGACACCTTGCGCCGAACGTGGCAGCATACGGCTACGCCATCTGCTGTCGGACCCGCGTGCGGTTGAGGTGTTGGCGTTCCATGTTCCACTGGCTGTTGGTTGTGCAGTGTTTGGGTGCTACCTATGTTGGAGTCACACATGGGACCGCCCATACAGTACACATTACGGGCGGACATGTTTGTGTGCCGTCCATTTCACTGTGTGTGCAGGTAGGGAGGTGTCAGTCCATGGGGCCTACGCTGTCAGAGTATGTGCTATACGTTCCCTCTTTGCCAAGGCATAGGCATATTGGGTCCGCCTCCGTCTGCCTACTGGGGCTGGCACAGTGTGTTCATGGCGCTGAACGCCCTGTGCCTGTGCTTGCCTTGGCAGTTGTGGCGGGCTTGGTGGCCCTGCACCATTATGTCCCTGCGGCAGCTGTTTCCGCAGGATCATATTATGTAGCATAGCACATACTATGAATATGTGGGCACATGTGCCTGGAGAGTACTGCAAGGCTCCACCAGATGTATCCAAGCACCGGAACTGTGATTTCAACATCCCAAACACACGCTCTATGATTATTCTGGTTTGTGCGTGTGCCTCATTATGGCGTTCTTGCATGTGTGTGTGTGCATTTCTGATGGGTGTGATCATCCACGGCTCCAATGCGTAGCCAGCATCCCCCACAAGGTGACCTTGTGTGATGTCCCCCCTGGTGAATACCTGATACAGCTGTGAGGCATGCCAGATATGGGAGTCGTGGTAGCTTCCGGGGCTGCCAGCACACACATCCATGATAATGCCCTGCGCATTGCACATGACCTGGCAATTGATGGAGGGGAATCCCTTGCGGTTTATGTAGCGTCTACCCTGCTCACCGGGTGGTGACTTGATTTCTATGTGCGTACAGTCTATCGCACCCAGTACCTCCAGGTATTGTGCCACACGGTGGAAGTGGCGCATATTGCTAGCCAACTCCTCCTGAGATCTGGGGAAGTATATATACTCATGGGCATGTCGTAACATGGCATCCAGAAACTGGTGTAGTACCCTGGATGCTGATGCCTGTGAGATGCCCATTATATCCCGGTTGGCCTTTGAAAGGTACCTGTTGCCAGTATTCGCAAGCTTACACATACCTTTGTGTCCACTGGGATGGGCTCCCCTCTGTTGTCTCTTGTTCTCAGGCTTGGCCGGCACAGCTCCACTATTTGCTGTAACGTGTCCCTGTCCACCATGTAACGCTCTACTATCTCCAGGTCTTGCAGCCCCTGGTAGGTCACCCTTGGTCTGAACACTCTCCTTCTCCTCTGAGGCCTCCGGTAGTTGTCGGCACCCTCCTCTGCAACTCCGTCTGTCTCTAACACATGCCGATGCATCACGGCCACGGCAGCACCCAACATATACATTTTAAAAGTTCCCCGTGTGTTTACACCGTAAGGCGCAGCATTTGGGAATTCGCGCTGTGTGTTGTGTGCATTCCCACTTTATAGTGTTGTGCTGTACACCCGGTGATGTCATTGGGTGTGTCTCTGCTGCCGTATCTGTGGGTTATCTACCGTGTTTTACCGTTGGCACTGCAACGCTGTTGCCTTTGGTGTTACATTACACTTGCCTGCATTGGTTTAGCTTTACACCTTACTTTACTGTTTCTGCACGTTGCACCTACTATTTACGGGAGTGCATCCTGCAGGCACATGACATGTCATGCATTTTGTCTGCCGCCGCCGTTATGCTAACTCTCTCCTTGGCTGTGCTGTATCGGTTCTTCGCTCTTTGCATTTCTGCAACATCCACTACTTTCTTTGCATTCATATTCCTCCCCTTTCCCGTTTTGCAGATTTCTGCATGCAGAGTTGTCAGCTGCCGCCGATTGCCCTTCGTCAGTTGATTGGCGTTAATTGCTCATTACGACTTCAATTACACTGCTTCCGCATTTCCTCATATTCTCCGCATCACCTTCCTGTATCCATGGTTGTTGACGGGGCGGCCGTCACATGACTGGTTTGGGGAACGTAGTCATCCTCGTGCACATGCATCTGTGCGCGCATTGTATTCTCTCAGCGCATCTATTTCCTCACACGCCGGTCCTGATGCTGTGATGTGCATTGTACAGCCCAGGTTTGCTGGGCTCCAATGTGCTTCCTCCTACAGCGGCACACCCCTCTGCGACTGACAGGTATTCCTTCTATGCCACTTCTCGGTGTTTTACCGCTGCGCCGTTTGGTGCAGCCTTACGCCGGCGGGGGGTTTGCGATTCAGTATTATCTGCCTCATTTGCATGGCATTGACTACTAATACATGGTTACGGCGCCAGACACCGACGCCACTCCTTGGCAACCCTTGGGCTGTGGTTGTGGCTTTCCATTCATACTATGGTGTATTGTGGCTGTGATGCTGATGTGTCTTATACTGCTCTTTTATGGCATTGTCATATTACTTCATTGTTCCTCACCTTCCGCGGACATGTCCTGGGGTTCTGCTGTGGTTTTTGCGTACATAACATTTATGTCATTATTTACATTTTCTGCATGTTTTCCTTTGACATTCTCGGTTTCTTTCCACATTGCCATGTTGCACCACTATGACACATGACGTTGGCAGCCTTCCGTTACTCCTATGTCATGTTTGGATATATGTAAACCATTTTTTTTGGTTTACATTGCCGTGCTGTTATGCTACGCCTGCGCCACTTCGTGAATCACTACTTGCCTTCATTTGCATGGTGCAACACCGCACATGGGGTATTTAACATACCTACGCCGGAGGCGGCGCAACTCTGGCGTACGCCGCTGATGCACGTGGGTTTGGATCGTACCTGAATCGCTCGGCGGCCATGTCTGGCATTGTGGCGCCTACGCCATGCGTGCGCCTGGCGCAAGGTTCATGAATCCCGGGGACAGTCTGTATATCAGTGTTTTCTTGGTGAGAGTTTGTAAAAACAGGGTCCACCTTGTGAATGTACTCACCAAGACTTGAGAATGAATTTGATTCCATCTATACTGACCTCCTTTGCTTGCTGATTTTATCATATTTGCATTCGGAGCTGACAGTCCAGATGTTACCAGTATTTTCACAGAGATATTACAAAAATGAAATATTAAACTTACTGTCGTTTCCTTTTAAAAGCAGATATATAATCAGACTGGTATACTGGTGAGATATTTCTTGAGGTCTAAGCAGTCAGCAAGTAGGTAACATTTGGAAAACAGACTATCCTTTTTCTTTTTTTGTATAATACCAATTAATTCAGTGTGAAATTCTTACACAAGATAATGCAGGGTAGTTGCTTTTACCAGACTTATGTTTAATATTTCATTTTTGAACAATTATCTAATCCACATGTTTTTAACATCTGCAGTATCAATGACACTTATAAGATACAGTATGCTTTTCGCCTTCACACCCTTTCTTTACAAAACATACTGTAAATTCACTCAACCAAAAAGTATGTTGCAGATGTCTGAGGAAATGGAACCTGCTTGTAGCATATCTTGATTAATCATCCAGATACTTACTGACACTATTTTTGAACATAAGACCGAAGTCATAACAGTACTTTGTGGCAGATCACTTAAGTCCAAAAGTTAATCATGTACAGACATAGGGTAACTAAGCATGTGTGTCCTAGCAATGTCTAGCAAATGCTTCCATGTGAGGTTTCCACTTCTACCACCTTCTCGGCTAACAATTTAGTGATGGGCAGGCATAGGAAACTCAAACATGTAGGTGATACATCCTTGGAGTGGCTTGCAGGTAATACTGTATAGAATAAGTTCAACTTCCTTCTCCTAAAATATTCTTTCAAAACTTGGAGAAGGTTTGCAATATGTAGCCTGAATAAACCCTGTTCAAGATACCAGTAGCTGAAGCATCAGCAAGAAGCTTTGCTGCAATGTGGTCGGTGTTTGTCTAGGTGGTAAATCAAAGCCCACCTGCTAGAAAACAACCTTGAGGGAAGTTATGAAATAAAAAAAGAAGCCTTCCATGTAGTAATAGCAAGGGGATCTCCAGCTCTAAGTATAAATTGGTCAGGATGTTAGTAGTTACAAGAGTTACTGATGTGAATACTTGCAAGCAGGAAGAGTTTGATAAAGCCATGGAGAATGATAAAAGAAATGGTTTGAAGAGGTTCTGGTAAAAAAAATTAAGTGACTTAGTGGTGTAGTGAATAGTACAATCTTAGACTTTTCTTAACAAGCATGGAGAAACTCTAATTTCCATTGGAACAATTTTGGGAGGTAGAATCAACATTTTCTGGATATTCTATACTCAGATGAAATGTCCTCCTTTGCAGCACCAGAATGAAATGATTGGATGTCTAACAGTAAAGTATAACTGCACTGGAAATCACTGAGTATCTTGGTAAATATTTAATTTCAAGGAAGTGTATGAGATGGGGATGATGCTGCTAGGTTAGGAATTAGAGTGGTGGTACCTTTTTTTCAAAAGAAGGGCAAGACAGTGTTGAGTTATACAGCTATTAAACTCCTCAGTGTCTGAGGAAGCCTTTTCTTGGTTACAAGAAAGAAGAACCCATCTGATACATGAGTCCTTTGCTCAAGAGACTTAGTAGTGACTTTATAATGCCTTTGGAGCAATGGATGGACTCTTTCCCAGTTACTGGTGGGATCATGGGTGATTTCCAGTATGGGCTATATGTATTTTGCTGACCTCAAGAAACACATACTATGTATCCTTGAAAGTTTTGTGAAAAGCAGCACAATAGAATAGGGTTCCAGGGCTACAGTTGTTTGCCATTTAGTCCATTTACTTGTGGAATAAAATTTTTGCTCACATCCTTGGTGTGTTGAGTCAGGTGCAATCTAGGTGATCATAAGACATTGCAAAGGGTGTCTTTTATCATGTTCTGTTAGTGATTTTCAAAATGAGTATATCAACAATTTGCTGCATATTGGAAAATATTCAGTCTGATAATACCAGGGTTTCATTTTCTTAGATTGTAGATGATGCTGTCCTCTTATCCTCAAGTAACTGAAATGCCACATGTGAACAAGAGTAGTTTACTGCTCATTGTGAATAGATAGGATGCAAATCATCATCTCCAAGTTAGATGGCATGGTTCTTTACTTCACTATAGTCTGCAAGTGAGAGAGAAGTGTCCTTGGGGTCTTGTTCATGAGTGAGGGGAGCTGGGAATGATAAGACATATTGGTGGATGAATAAAGCAGTAACAGTAATGTGCTGGCTGTATTGTACTGTAGCGGTAAAGAGAGAGCTGAGCCATAGGATGAAGTTCTTAAATCATCAGCCAATCTGAATTTTCAGCTTCATATATATTCATGGGTTTAGAGAGTGATGGGGAAGATGAAATCTCACATAGAGGGGCTAGAAAGTAAGTTGCTCTGCTGGCCTTATCCTTTGTGATAGAGTAAGAAAAAACTCTGATCAAGAATTTGTGTGTGTGTGTGTGTGTGTGTGTGTGTGTGTGTGTGTGTGTGTGTGTGTGTGTGTGTGTGTGAGTGTGTGTAAAGTCTTGTTGTGTTCAGTTGCGGTGGTTTGAGCAGGTTTGAGAATGTCCTTTGACACAACCATGGAAGGAACGCCAGGCATGTTTTATGAGAACAAACCCCTTGGATAGACCAAGAAACTGCTGGAGAGACTATGCCTCTTGGATTGCCTAAGAATGTCTGGGGATCCTGCAGGACTGTTGCAGGGTATGTAGAAGTCTAATCTGGCCTGCTCAGCTCACTAGCCTACATATTTCACCAGCATAAGTTGTTCAGGTTTAAGCTCTAGTGAGATTAAGCATGTTGTTTCCTTTAACTTTTTCCAATATGGATAGTACAGGTATGTATATACTTACCATAGCAGTAAATGTCTAAATAATAGGACGACATCTGCAGAAATTCATAATTATTTACAAATTCAGCCACAAACAAAAGCCAGTCCTCCAGTCAGATCTCTTTCCTCATTCAGATGCTGCTAAGGGCATACAGCTTCAACCTCATACTAAGGCATTGGAGCTTTGCTCTTTTTTGATGTTCATGAATGACATACACGGTTCTTTCAGCAAATACTGTTGTGGAAGGAAAATTTAGCCTAAATTAAGATGAGAGGGCACATGATAAATCTATACCTAAATTAACTGTACTAAAACGCACAGCTGAAGTGTTTAATGGCTCAGGAAAAAGTTGGATCAGAGAACTGAGGGTGTGTGTATCTAGCAGCAGTGATTCTATCATTTGATTATTTACTGTTATTGTGAGGATGTGTGTGCATTTATGATATGTTAAGCATTAAGAGGATTTTTTCAGGGATCCATAGTTATATATGGGACAGTATCAAACAGTGTATCTATAGCTCCTAGCCTAAAGAATGTGTAGAAGGTCACTCAAAGCAAATCCACTTCTGGACTTGTTTAAGCATGTAATATTTGGAAAATGTTCTAATGAATTCTTGAAAAAGACTCAAATCAGACAAACCAATTCCACAGCAAATAGAAACCAGCGTCGGCTTATTCAAGCAGAATTCCACACAATGGTTAAGCGCTTTCTTCCCTGAATCTGGACTTTTTAAGAAGAATTTACAAGCTAAAACACAGTCCTTATAAAGAATAACCCCACTCTTTCCAGAAATTAAATAACACAATCCATTTAAACAAATGAACTTACTAAAACACATGATATGTAAAAGACACACTAATATATACATTGCCATAAAAAATTGCCATATATACAAAACACCAATAGCAAAAAGCATTTTGTTTATATTATTCAAGAACACAATTTTTACCCTACCAGTGCCACTTATCAACCTAATATACGCTTCACTTTTAATAAACACAGAATGTTAATATTTTCATTGATGCCAGGGGGCTGGGTGGCATTTAATCTTAGTTGCCACCTGAGTTCACATATGTCTAAGTGCACATCTAACACTCTCCCTTGGGCGTCCTTAACTAACTGCTGAAAAATTAACAATTTTAAATTATGTTGATTGTACTCTTGTAGGTGTCTGCTTAATGCATTCATCATTTTTCAATTCCTAATATCCAAAAGATGTTCCTTAACCCTGTCTTTCAAACACCTACAGTCTTTCCTACATAAAATGTGGAACACATTTGGCACTTGGCTAAATAAACCACATTTTTGCTTTTACAATTATAATGCCCTGTAATGTGTATATCATTACCATTCACCCTAAGGCAGTCTTTGGTTTCTAGCAAATTACTATAGCAGACCCCCATAACACATTTAAAATCCCCACTAGTTCCAAAGCAACCTGCCCCTTCTTTTATTCCATTGGATTCCAATAGAGTTTTAAATGACCTGTCTCTCGTATATACTATCACAGGGGCCAGTCCAACTTTATTAATAATGTTGTGATCATATGACAAAATCATCCAATTTCGTCTAATAATCTTGGCTACTGCATCACCATCAAGATTAAAGGTTGTGATGAAGCTGAAGGTTCTATTAGGCTGATTAGTTACATCAGCCTGAGGGCCTTCAGTCCTCAATCCATCATCATCCAAACTTCTCAAAATGGGTTTATAAATTCCATCAGCCCTTTTTCCCATTACTCCCTTGGCAATTTTATATACCATCTGCAGGGGATATCCCTTTTCAAGAACATTTGAGTAATAAAATCCACCTCAGCCTTAAATTTAATATCATCACTTACCATGTGGGCAGCCCTCATCATCTGTCCCTTTACAATGGACTTCTTTTGGTGAAAAGGGTGCCAACTTGCATAGTCCAAGTACAAGTTTGAAAAAGCGGGCTTACAATAGATATCAGAAGTTATTTTACCATCTCGTTCATCAACCCATAAGCAGACATCCAAATAAGTGATGCTTCCCTTACTATGGGTATGGGTGAACTTTAAAAAGTCAACTGTTTCATTGATGTATTCCAGAAAATTGGTTAGGACTTCTAAGGTACCCTTCCATAGAAGGAATATGTCATCCAAAAATTGAGTATAACAGGAAATGCACATAAAATAATTACTTTTGAAGACACATTCCTGTTTCCAGTATGACATCGCATAATTAGAAAAAATGGGGGCACAAGCCACCCCCATAGCCACACCGGAGTCCTGTTTAAAATATTGGCCCTTGAAATACACATAATTATTTTTAGGACCAATTCCATAAGCACCACTAGTTTATTAATCTCATCCTGGTCATACATCCCCATCTTCAACAATTGGGCCTCCAACCAATTAAGGTCGGTTTCATGAGGTATAACCGAAAACAAATTACAAACATCTATGGTTACTAAGTATGTTTCACTACCTACTACCACATAATTAATTTTCTCCAAGAAATGCCATGAGTTCCTACAAATATTTTGGAAATCCAAAAACTTACTACTCAAAAAGCAGGTCTTTGCCTGCTTGCCATCAACTATTGGTCTGAAACTAGGATTGTTCAGGCCTTTATGTATTTTGGGGATGCCAAAAATGTTAGGGACCATGGGATAATCACTCCTAAGAAATCCATATTCATCCTCATTCAACTGCCCTTCAAGGACTATATCCTCCAAAATTGCATCAATGGTCCTATTCATTATATTAACTTCATTGAGAGAACTCTCTTCATATGTTCCATCCACAAGTAACATGTTCATAGCATTAGAATAATCATTGCAATCCATAATTGCTAGCCCATTACCTTTGTCGGGCTTCATAACCTGAATATTTTTTTATCTCTGACAATTTCTAAAAGTAGGTTATATTTATCCTTACTTACATTAAACTGGGGCTCTACTTTTTTCTGACTTAAAGTCCTCCTAATTTCTGTTTCACAGACTTTCTCAAAAACACCAATATAATTATTATTAGGGGGATTAAAAAGGCTAGTTTTTTTCAAAACCACCTGATCACATGCAATTTCATTATTAAACCATACTTTGCAGTTAAGCTTCAGTACATATAACTTTAAATCAATAAGTGTTTGTGCCAAATTTCCCATTCTACTAGGAACAAAAGTCATTCCTTTAGATAGCAAATTGGCATGTTCCAATGTTAATGTGCTGCTAGAGTAGCTGTATATCCTAAAATCACCAGAACTGTTATTAATAATTTCTGGTACAAGCATCTTTTCATCTAATAATGCCATTAAAATATCAAAATCATTCTCATCATTTATACTACATTCTGAAAAATCTTCACATTGCAATTCACAATTCCTTTCAGTACAAAAAGTCTCTCTAACACCATTACTTTTAAATGACTATCTCTGCTCAGCACTGTTTATTTCATGGTTCAATAGCACATCAGTGCATACAGTACTTACATCAAACAGTTAATTTAATGCAATGTCCATTAATTTTTCCAGTGAAAATTTCATGTTCTCTGAGCTTTCGCCCTCACCCCTTGCCTGTTGTAATCCTTCTGTCTCCCCCCCGAAAAATTAAGTTGCTGTTGTCCTCTGTCTCTAATCCACTCTACATGCTGCATATCACCTCCATCTTGCCCCTGACACTCTGTTTCCTGCTCATGATAAGTGTTAGGGGTTGACATCACATCCTCTCAATTTTCTGTGGTCTGATTAGCCCTCCAATAGCCGTCACCATGGCAACCAGGAAAAAACAGGTATACTAACCCTTTATGATATTCATTAATGTCCCTTTGTATTTTCTTACACTTTCCCATGAAAATATCATTACACAGGTTATCCACCTTACTGTATATATTGGCAAAGTTAGTTTGAAAATGGACGAACAACAAATCAATTTTAATTAGTCTCTCATTATCCTCGAGGGTTTTTGATAAACCCTCCAAAGTGCAGCTGTTGAATTTTAACGTAATTCTCATCGGTTCCATCCCTGACCAATTAAAGAACTGATGTATTTCATGTAGCATGTCAGGGTTATTTTCCACTCCATTTAGATATCTCCAGTTATGCAGCCCCCATGCCACTTGCTGCAACTCTATGTTCCTTTCCAAATAGGAACTTTCAAGTTGCAATTTCTTATAGCTGATTAAGTCTCTTTCAAAATTAGCCAGTCTATCTGCAAGGATCATACATGTTTCTTGACTAGTACTCCCAGGAGCCATATTCTCCCTAAAATTAAAAAAAAAAATGAGGTTGAATGGTAATGATATACACATAACAGGGCATTATAATTGTAACAGCAAAAATGTGGTTGATTTAGCCAAGTGCCAAATGTGTTCCTTATTTTATGTAGGGAAGACCTGTAGGCATTTGAAAGACAGGGTTAAGGAACATCTTTTGGATATTAGGAATTGAAAAATAATGAATGCAGTAAGCAGACACCTACAAGAGTACAATCGACATAATTTTACATTTTTAATTCTTCAGCAGTTAGTTAAGGATGCCCAAGGGAGAGTGTTAGATGTGCGCTTAGACATATGTGAACTCAGGTGGCAACTAAGATTAAATGCCACCCAGCCCCCTGGCATCAATGAAAATATTAACATTCTGTGTTTATTAAAACTGAAGCATATATTAGGTTGATAAGTGGCACTGGTAGGGTAAAAAGTGTGTTCTTGAATAATATAAACAAAATGTTTTTTGTTATTGTTGTTTTGTATATATGGCAATTTTTTATGGCAATGTATATATTAGCGTGTCTTTTACATATCATGTGTTTTTAGTAAGTTAATTTGTTTAAATGGATTGTGCTAATTATTTAATTGCTGGAAAGGGTGGAGTTATTCTTTATAAGGACTGTGTTTTAGTTTGCAAAATGTTCTGAAGAAGTCCCGATTCAGGGAAGAAAGCGTTAAACCATTGTATGGAATTCTGCTTGAATAAACTGACGCTTGTTTCTATCTGCTGTGGAATTGGTTTGTCTGGTTTGAGTCTTGTTCCTGTGGTATTTTTGGGTTATATTCTTGAAAAAACAGTAGGCATACCTGATGACCTGGTGAAGAGAGTTCTAACCTACAGCCAGAATTTTGTCATCTTTAGTTACAAAAGGTGACATATTTATCTAAGTACTTTGAAAAATATGTTTACTGACTGAATAATTCTGTTTTCCATTGACAAAACAAGCAAAAACATAATCAGTTTATTAGCTTTTGTTCTCTTTATGTAATATGAGTGACCTATGTACATCCATTTAAGGCAAATGTGTTAATCCTTTTTTTCATGCTTACAAAATTAGAGATGTAGCTAAATGCACTGGATCAAGCAACCTCAGACATAAAGAAGGGACCTTTTTCTTAATGACAGCCTGTCCTTATGGAAAACAGTTTGTAGATCTTTTTAACATGTAACCTTTCAAATGAGAAATCTTCCAGGTGCATGACTATCAACTAAAACAGTTTCCTGGGAAGCTACTTGAGATGTGATGCAATGATGGGTGCAATATGAGGAAGCAATAGTTTTCCAGTTAGAAAATGTAAGCCTCATGCAGGTACCTCTAGATGTCTTGGAGCCTTTTGGCCTTAATCAGTACTCAAACCAGTAACATTCTAAGGAATAGAAGCTACATGCCTAGCTGCACGGACTACCTTTCTTTTTATTTTGGAGACTGTGACCTTCTGTTGGCCTTGCTTCTCACCATACAATACTCATGGTAATGTAAGTTTAAGACCTTGGTATAAAGCAAACTGTGGCTAGCATGAAGGTTAAGATATGGATAACTGCACTTTGATGGATGAATAGCACAGTCCAGATTGAGTAAAGAGGATACGAATTTATGAATTAAAAATGTGCAATCTTTCTTGAAAGATACAAGATTTTTTGAATTTTGGCTGTGAGTTTGGATCAAGATAGATGATGCATCTGAAGACAAATATGATTATTTAACATTAACCCAAAGTTATCCAGCCTGTTACATTTACAGGCATGAGGTTCTGATGTAGATGCCTCCCTTGTTAACAAAAAGAATGTTGTTTAGAGTCAGTTATATTGGAGGAACCTCTAACATACGGGCTAGAAATATGATTCAAGGCTGTCATAGACAGTTTGGAGCTATGAAAACAAAATATCTTCTCTCTTTTTGTTTGCAGCATAAAGACCTTTGATTGGGTTACCTGTGAGAAGTGATTTGTTTTCATAAACATGTTAAGTGTTACCCAGTCCCATCTCCTTCTCACACTCCTGTGTTCATCAGCCATATTTACAAATCTGCAAACCGCAGAGCAGCCAGTTAGAGTCATGCTACAATAGATGGCTTTCTTCCTCACATACCCACATTTTTATCACTGGCATATAAGACTATCTTTAGACAATTCAAGAATGCTACCATTAACTGTTTGGCTAAAGTATTTACTCATAAAACAGCTGATGACTTCTGCACTATAATAAGCATTGAGTCATTTGAAAAATGCCTATAAAAATTACACATGAACACATACTACAATATCTTACTCAGGAGGACATCCTCCCCAAAGAAAGCATGGGTTCAGACCTTGGTTTAACACCACAGCATCCATTCTTTCATTCACAGATGATATATATAACAATATGGAAAATGGTGAACTCACACAAGCCACTCCCATAAATCTGTAAAGGTCATTTGAATGTGTAGACCACAACATTTTAATAATCACATGAAACTCTCAAGATTCCCTAAAGAAGTATGCACGTGGTTCACTAATTATCTCCATAATTAAACTTTTATTGTCATCTCTAATTTCATACAACAAATTAATACTTGCATTAATACAAACTAATGCTAATGCTAATTTAAATACTAGTACGAACACTAATTCTATTTCTAGTGCAAATGCTAATTCTACTGCTAATGACAATGCTAATGCTGATGCTAATACTAATATTAATTCTAATACTAATTCTAATACTCATACAGCAATGCCCATCAGCTTAGTTCTGTGCCCAAAGGACACTTCTGTTGTCCTTGTTTATCAATGACCACCCCTGGGAGCTTTATAATTTTAACTTTGCTCTGCATAGGTAGCACTGTAATTAACAGTGCAGGAGCTTTCTCATGTGAATTAAACAAGACATTATAAAGTTAGTTTGAAAACATATGGAGTCGATTACATTCTCACAGACTATCCCTTAACGCATAATGACATCATCTCCTATAGAAATGGCCTGGGATATCACTTGATCAAATGTTATTGTTCCTTCCTTGTGAGACAGTCACAAAAAGCATTTACCAAACTCAAGGTTCCCTGCAAAATTCCACATCTTCTAACAAAGAATTCCAGACAGAACACAACTATAAATGCATTTCTGTCTGCACTACAATTTTCCCTTCCTCTCATTGCCTTACAGTTAACACAAAGCGTAGACATCCTACAAAAAACAAAGATTAAAGTGATAAGATTTATCCATCTCAGTCCAAACATGAGCTTCATTGACTAACCACTAGAATGCAGAACTGGACTCCCAGTAGGTGATCTTCCTTCTTAAGATTCTCACTTTCAGACTCATTGACAGTAACTACTACCCACATTAAAAAATGCTTTTCTTTCAGAGTAACTCAGATGCCCTCAGGAACTCAAATGGCAACCCTCTAGTTAGAGTTCCATGTCCTCTGACAGGAGCAGCAAAATGTAATAACATGCTATTGTAACCTAGAACACCATTGCACAAATGAAATGATTAGATGTACTGTACTCCTACTATCCAGGCCTTCAGAAAAGACTTAAACAATCATCTTACAGTTTTTGGTGCAATAGTTTTGATACACTTGTTTAATATCTACAGCCTTTAAAATATTGTCATTAGTCCAGCTATATACCTTTATTTGGCAGTCAATCTCCCTATGTTTGAAATAAACGCCTAGACAAAAACTTGTAAATCCATACATGCGTATTTTGACCTACCATCTCTTTTCTACTACATCTGAACCTGCCATTCACATTCTGCTAACTTTTCTTCTTCGAGTTTTAGTATACAAATTCTCAGAACTGTAGCTTGGGCAGGATGAAAGATGCGACTACCCCCCCCCCCAAAAAAAAAAAAAAAAACAGCACTGGAATCTTTACCCGATGGCAGTTCTATTAAAAAAAATCAGCTAAGAACCACCAACAGTTGACTCTGGAGCTAGTTGTGTGGTTATACAATGCAAATGAGTTACCATTCCATGCCATGAGTGCAAACCAGAAGTCATTTAAGTAGCAGCAGATGGCACCTTATAGCATGACCTTTAGTGAGAGTGTGTGTGTGTGTGTGTGTGTGTGTGTGTGTGTGTGTGTGTGTGTGTGTGTGTGTGTGTGTGTAGCAGTAGGAAAGAGCTTGCTACATTTCTGTATGACCTTTTTTTTTCCTTTTTATTTGCCCACTTTGGTGGAGCTTTGTATTCTCCATTCTCAAGATGAGGATGGCGCAAGTCTGAAGACTGCCCTAGATGCCAACTCATCCTGCTGCAGATCTACAAATAACTCTTTTAATCCACATCAAGGCTGTAACTATAAACATACAGTTTAACCAGCTCTAAATTTTACCCTTACTTTTTACAAATATTCTTATGATTCACATCAAGCTTGCCATTCCTACTCTGTTACAGTCTAATTTGTCATTCTTAGGTTCTAACTGTAGTCTTAGCATAACAAGTACCCTTTTAAACCAAACCATAGCTGTACATATGTACATTAAGACTTCTTACAGTTATAGATCCTGCTTTGAGTTTACAGATGCTCTTACTGACTTGAAGTTGTTGACTCTTATTAACTTTTATACCCTTACTTCTGTCTTTTTCTGTTAATAAATCTTCATCTGACAGCCATTGTTATGTTTCCTGAAGGTAATATTATAGAACTTGGAGATTATACATTTTGCCAATGTTAAGCCTTTTATTCAATTGTTGAGCATTTTCTTGTAACTTATATTTAAATTTTCTGCTTGCAGCTACTCTGTATAATATGGCACTTTTGTTAAAAATTGTTTCATTTTTGTCATGCCTGCTTACTACCTCAAAGCATGCCTGGAAAAAGTATTTGGCCTAGTGTAATTAAATAAATAAATACAAATACAAATATAACAGCATTTATATGTAGTTGCTGGGTTGCCATCAATGCCTACAATACCATTGTCAAAATTGCCAACCAAAAAGGGTACTTTTGTAACTCATCACTGACTACTTTGTAGTTTTATGAAAAAAAAATACAGGTGGGCACCACAAGTACCTAATGGGATCCAATCCAGGATATTCAGGCAGACTTTTACAGTGCTATCTGATCACTGGACAGACATCAACACAATCATTAAGGGAAAGCTGTGTCCATGGGAATTGGAAGTGAGCAAGGGTGATACCCACCTATGAATTTGGAGTAAAGAGTAGCCCAGGGAACAGCAAGCCGGTAAGTCCTTCATTCATTTTCAGAAAGAAAGACTGAGGTGCTCCAATAATTAGGCTTCTGATAATCTGGAAGAAGAATGGGCTGCTCAATGGATTCTTGAACTGGTCACAGAACAATGAGCTCATCCATCTGTGTCTATGTCAGGTATACTAGAGGTGTGGGCAGAGGCAATGGTTTATCTGCAGCTCAACAACACCTTTAATTTGGGTCTGTACAATAGGATCCTTATGAAAATGAAAGAGAGAGAAGGAGACAGAAAATTATTCAGCTGGTTGGAGAAGTGGCTACTGGTTAGGAAGCAGAGAATGAGAGTGATATGGTAGCTCCAACACAGAAGAAGGTGGAAAGGTGAGCTCTACAGATGCCACATGCCTCTGACTTCACACAGGGCAGGTGCACTGCAGACTTCAAACAGGGCAGGTGCACTGCAGACTTCACTCAGGGCAGGTGTGCTGCTATCTTCACACAAGGCAGGTGCACTGCAGATTTGACACAGTGCAAGGCAGGTGCATTGCTTACTTCTCACAGGGCAGGTGCACTACAGACTTCACACAGGGCAGGTGCACTGCAGACTTCACACAGGGCAGGTGCACTGCAGACTTCACTCAGGGCAGGTGTGCTGCTATCTTCACACAAGGCAGGTGCACTGCAGATTTGACACAGGGCAAGGCAGGTGCACTGCTTACTTCTCACAGGGCAGGTGCACTGCAGACTTCACACAGGGCAGGTGCACTAAAGACTTCACAGAGGGCAGGTGCACTAAAGACTTCACTCAGGCCAGATATGCTGCTGTCTTCACACAGGGCAGGTACACTGCAGACTTGACACAGGCAGGGCAGGTGCATGACAGGCTTCTCACAGGGCAGGTGCACTGCCGACTTCACACAGGGCAGGTGCACTGCAGACTTCACACAGGGCAGGTGGCACTGCTACTCAGGGTGCAATACATGATAAGGATTCAGAACTATTGAGGCAGCTGAATTGTTTGGAGGTATGGACTGGAGTGCAGCAATTCTATTTCATTGATTCAAGAGCACACTGAAAATAATAACCCAGGACAGTAATGTTCACTTGGGCAACCCTGGGAATAATAACCCATGACAGTAATATGCACTTGGACAACCCTAGGAATAATAACACAGGGAAGTAAAATGCACTTGAGAAACCTGGGAATAATAACACAGGGCAGTAATATGCACATGGGCAGCCCTGGGAATAATACGCCAGGGCAGTAATATGTACCTGGACAACCCTGGGGATAATAACCCAGGGCCGTTATGTGTACTTGCAAAATCCTAGGAATAATAACCCAGAGCAGTAATATGGACTTGGGCACTCAGCCTCAAAAACCTAGAGCTTGATAAGGATCTGGAGATAATTACTGTAGAAATCATGAAGAAAATGTTTCAGTGCAAGACTGCAAATGCAAGGGCAAGCCAAATGTTATGGTGTATATTTTCGGAAGTGTATCATATATGGATTGGAAGTTGAGGGTAGCACACTGTCAGACTACTTCTGTAGCACAGATGGAATGTTGGATGCAGTCCTGAGCATCTTTTGGGAACAAGAAAATGCCATTGCTGGATTGGCTATATAGGAAAATAACTAAGATGGTGTGATAATGGTGTATAAAGGAAGACATGAGGATATTAAAATATTGCCAGTAGAGAAAAAGGAAAGACAGAATGACATGATATGAATATATAGGTTTACTATCATAATTCCGAAGTACATTCAGTCAAATGCCAGTTTCTCCGACTCCCAAGTGTGAAAGTGACAATGTCGAATTCCGACATTGCCAAAAGTACATCTCGAATTCGACCTCCAAACGGGCTTTAACATGGGTCGAGATAGGGGTGAGATTTGTACTTCGACAATGTCGGGTTTGACATTGTCACCATTCGACCCCCTGCCGTTCGCTGTAGTGTTGTCGACAAGATGCATGTTGGAATTATGATAGTAAACCGAATATATATATATATATATATATATATATATATATATATATATATATATATATACTGTGTGTGTGTGTGTGTGTGTGTGTATGTATATATATAAATATATATATATATATATATTTATATATATATATATATATATATATATGTATATATATAAAAATACATTTATATATATATATATATATATTATATATATTATTAAAGGCAAGGTGTGATGGGATTAGGCTGATCAGGGAGGACTTTACAGCTAAGAGGATACCACCAAATTGCATTATGAAATATTTTTCATTCAGACAGTGGGAGTTAAAATGTGTTGAATGACTGCATAGTAAAGGCTGTAATTAAATATGTAACATTAAAATGGGTTGGGACACCACAAGTTATTAGCAAGAAGAGGAACGGAAAGGGACGGTTGCCCTGGCCTTGTTGCAACACTCAGGCAGAACAAGTAGCTTTGCCCCCTCTTTTTATTAGGTTTTTTTTCTACTATGTCTTCTAAGTATACTGTGCGTTTTTTTCCTAGATGGAAATTATTTCTTGTTATTTAAATTTCAACATTGTCGATGAATAAGCTGTATTGAGGCAACACTTAATTTGCATTAACAGATGTTCATTATGTTCTGGACATCTTTTTGAGTTGCCGGTGTGCTGCTACCTTTATAATTCACAAGAACAGCCTAATTAATTCTGACTGAAACCTCATTAGTCATGCTTGCTCTCTTTTGTATGCATGTGATTCTGCATTTCCATGCAAGCAATGTCCTCATTATGGTGTTTTTAGGCACATTGTTTGATAATACTGTCACAGTTTACAGCCTAAAGCACTTTCTATTACATATATTTATAAACATTTATTTCTTTTATTTGTAGCTAAAGTTGGAAATAATCAGAAAGAGAAGTACAGTCTGGGTAACAGGAGTATGATATTATTTTTGTCAAATGATTGGTACAGCTCTTATAAAAGATGAACAGGGACTGAACATTTATGATTCTATTTTATGCATGCATGTATCTGTGTACACATGTATTTAACTATTTACTGTCTTTGCTGAAAGCTACAGCGCACGTTGGTTATGATTAAACCTTTTGCCATGTGGTGCCACGTATATTTTTAATTTATTCTGTTAGGAATTAAAGAACTGCAATGCCAGTACTCCTTTTCACGGGGCCCTCATTCATCTCTTCACTGACAGGTAGCAAGTTTTGAAACTGCAGCCATTTAACAGAGGACATTATTTCCACAGAACAACAGATGACATCTTATTCTCTAGTCATGCAAAGCATAAGCAATGTGATGTTATGTAAGCAGTACTGTTGTATCTCTTTTACCATTTTGCACATTATGTTTCAAATTTGAAGAAATAATTCACAGAGACAACATGGAAGCAGAAGAAAATAAATTTAATTAAACATTAGAAGACTGTGGGCAGAAATTGAATAAATGTACATCATTTCATCGATGGTAGGTTCATAGGTGACTAATAGGCTAACAGATCTAAGAGGCCTTTTTAAGCCCAGCCATGTTTTCCTGTATGTAAATGATGGGATAAATTACCCAAAGGCATAAAGGTGGGTTTAGGTGGCTGAGCAATTACAATCTGCCTGTGTTTAATAGGGCCTAGGTGCCAGTCCAGGGGTAAATTCTCTGATTCACTTGGATGGAGAGTATGTTCCTGAATAGGGGTAGTTGCTGAGACACATACCTGTCCTGCCTAAATGTTCTGTTTATGCAACAAACAAGGTTTAAGTCCTTTACTTGGCTATTTCTAATGCTGTTACACTTGCAGATAGGTTCATAGGTGTTTACTAGGCTAACGATCACAAGGGCCTTTTTAAGCCTAGCCATGCATCCCAAATCTCTGACAAGTACTGGAACCCTTGATAAGTGTAAGTAGGGGCCTGAGAGATGAACCATGTGCAGGCTACCTGTGTCCATTAGAGACATAGGTGCCAAACCAGGGATGAATTTTCTGTTCCCCATGCAATTGCCCAAGTTACACTTAGATTGGCTTAGAGAGAAACTCTACTTCAAATGGATAGGGAGCCTGTTCCAGAGGTAGGGTAGTCTATGGGATACATACCTGTCTCTCCAGCAGGTCCTATTTATGTCACAGGCAAGGTTGAAGTCTTTAGAGCAGGTGATTCTGGTACTCTTTGTTTTGCAGATATGCAGGGGGTGCATCAGAGCGGGGCCTGATAATGCCTTGCATGTCAGGGATAGATCTCCCCTCCACAGCCTGTATGAGACAGAATACAGGGATAACACCTTGAGGTGGTCTGCATAGGACATGTTACTTACACCCTGTATTCATTTAGTGAGGAACCTCTGTGGCTGTTCCAGTTGTTGGATATAAGTGGCTAGGTACAGTAATGGATCAGATGATGCATTGTAAGCTAGGCACAGAACACCTTTCAGTTGTTTGTAAGAGACTGAGTATAAGGATAAGGCTTTGAGGTGGTCCACACCTTCTGTGTGGTTTATGCCTTGTATTGTTTTTTTGATTAACATCTGAGTACATTCCAGTTGTTGCATATACTCAGTCAGGTACATAACAAAGAGATCATTGTACTCAGTGAGTGACCTAGTAAGGATTGAGAACAGTAGGGCAATGACATCTTTGGACCTGTAGACCATACCTTTCCATACAAGTTACACATATAAAATGATTTCCTTACAACAGCAGAAACATTATGGTCAAAGGACAATTAACTGTCCACATATATTCCACAAGTCTCTAACCTCTGGGACATAGGGTGTATTGTCCTTTTGGAGTTCCCTGGGGTGGCTCCCTTTTCAAAGGATATTATTATAATTTTTTTGGCATTCAGTTTTTGACCATGGCATTGGCACCAATTAATAGTTTGTGCTAAAGCCCTGTTGGAGGATATTAATATTCTTGGGAGATTACATGCTTTTGTTGAGCTTGAAGTTGCCTGCAAACGTGGACAAACAGAGGACTTTAATGTTAGCTTTGACTTCCAAAAAGTAGATGCCAAAAAGGAGTGGCACCAGCATTGAGCCTTGAGGGACTCTGCTGGTCACTGCCCTTTTTGTGGTGGTAGAGTCGCTATCCTGACTTCCTGGGTCCTATATATAAGCCACATAGCTATCTAATGGTTGACATAGGGGGTTACTCCTGGTTTTGTAAATTTGGCTACAATGACCAAATTAGGAACAGTGACTTCCAAAATGTAGATGCCAAAAAGGAGTAGCACCAGCATTGAGCCCTGAGGGACTCTGCTGGTCACTGACCTTTTTGTGGTGGTAGAGTCCCTATCCTGACTTCCTTGGTCCTATATATAAGCCACATAGCTATCCAGTGGTTGACATAGGGGGTTACTCCTGGTTTTGTGAATTTGGCTACAATGACCAAATTAGGAACAGTGTTGAATGCTTTCACCAGGACATGCCTGGTGGTGCAGCGGTAGCAGTGTTGCCTCACAGCAAGAGGTTCTCCCATTCGATTCTTGGCTGGAGTGCAGAGAGTGCCTTCTGTGTGGAGTCTGCATGTCCTCCCCATGGTTGGGTGGACATTCGAAAGACATGCGTAAATGGGCGTGCCTTTGTTGAAGGTTAAACGTCGAGCTGGCACCTCGGCGTTCGTCAAAATCTACTGCAATCATTAGCAGACCAGAGTTCTGCTGTGGCGACCCCTAACCGGGAAAACCCAAAAGACAACAACAGTTGAATGCTTTCACCAAATCATGATAGGCAGTGTGTAATGTTTTGCCTTCATCCACAGCATTGCTGACTTTCTCAAAAATGTCCACCAGGTTGACTGGGCACAATTTGCCTGTTACAAAACCAAACATAGTTGGATCTAGCGTCAGAAGGTTTCGTATGTCTTTATTTATAATATCTACTACAATTCTTTCAATGGCTTTACATATGAAACCAGTCAGACTTATGGATCTGTAGTTACAAGGGTCAGTAGATGCCCTGTCTTATTCAGGAGATAACTGTTGCACTTCTTCATTCACTAGGCACAAAGCCAGTTAGGAGGCTAAGGTTGAACAGTGAATTCAGTGGGCTTGATGGGTCAGGTTTCTTGCTATTTTGGAGAATACCAGGAATATTATCATGACTCAAAAAATGCAGGATTCTTTGTACTGGAGAGTACATTATGAACTTGCTCATTAGTGATAATCAGGAGAGTTATGGCTGAGGGTATCTTTTGTGATGTTTCTGAGGGAAAGAGGGTAAAATTGGAGCTACATTTATCAGTCAGAAAGTTTTTCAATATTTTCTGGCTCATATAGGTGGTTTAACCACACACAAGACAAGGTTGGAGCTGTAGTTCACCAACAGTTTATTGCACCACAAAATAAAAGAAACATAAGCACTTTCATTATATAAAAAACATAACTTCATCAGATAAAAGACAACATTAAAATCGGCACATATATATGACTTGCATTATCACATGACAAACACCAATTAATGAATTAAAGCAACAATGTAGAAAAATATAAAAACAGTTAAAAACACATATAACCATTAGTAGATTTCCCAGAAAAATATATGTATATATTTATTTAGGAAACTAATGCATAAATATGAATGTGAAAAAGCACATATTAAAAAAAACAACTAAAAATGTAAATATGCAAATATGTGTGTATAAGTCCATTAACACATATTTATGTGTATAAATCTATGCTATCTCAATTCTGCCTTCATTTTTAACACACATCTTATAGATGCAATTTCATTTAAACCTGGGAACCCCACTGCATCCAGGCGCAAAATCCAATACAGCTCACGGTTCTCCAAGAACAATTGCCAGGGAGCACCTCTTGTATTCTTTTGCACTTGTTCAATTATAATGAACTTGAAGTGGTGTTCAGGGAATTCCAGAATGTGTCTATATGGGGCATTGGTAGTTTTTTTTCCCCCGTATATCATAATTGTGCTCATTAATACATTGCTTCAGCATCCGCTCCGTCTTGCCAATATAAATAGCAGGACAGGCCTGTCACAATGCCCCATATACAACTCCAGAACTATTACAATTGTAATGCCCCTTCACACTAAAATTAAACCCATTGATAGCAAAAAGCTCACCCACATTGATGTATTTACAGTGATGGCATATCCCACATGGATACATGTACCTATGTTTTAAATCATGTTGTTTGCCAACTTTTTCTATCAAGTTTTTGATGTTCAAACCTCTTTTCCATACTATGACTGGTTTGTTACTAATTCTAGAGCTAATCTCCCCATCTCCCAACAAAACCTTCCAATTTTTTGTTAGAATCTCCTGGATCGATTTAAAGTCCTCAGAGAATTTGGTTATAAAGGACAATTTGAAATTGGTATCAGTAGTAGTAACTGTACTTCCCCTATTTACTAGAATAGTTGAATTACATGTACTTACATTATAGTCATGACCATTTCCATCAAGGATGGGGGAATAGAACCCAGATCTTCTCTTGTCCATTACTTCTCTTTTAATATCATGCACAAAGCCCATGGGGTAGTCCCTCTTAATAAACATACTCTCTAAAAGGGCACACTCAGATGAAAATAAATCAAAATCTGATACCATCCTTGCAGCCCTGACAAATTGTCCCTTAACAACCGCTTTCTTTTGGGACAATGGGTGACTGCTATCAAAATGAAGGAAGGCATTAGAATAGGTAGGCTTCCTATATATGGTAGAAACAAATCTCCCTTTTATCACATCCTTCTCAAGTTTGACATCAAGATAGCTAATACTCTCCTCACCAATGTTATGAGAGAAATGTAGAAAGTCGGTTGTCTTATTAATATAATCTAAGAAAATGCAAATACTTTCTCTGTTCCCATTCCAAATAAAAAACAGGTTGTCCAGGTATTTCAAATATAGAATACAATTTTGGAACCCTGAGTGTTCAAAGAGAAATATCCACTCCCACTCACACATAACCATGTTCGCATAAAGAGGTCTACAAGCCGCTCCCATTGCAACCCCAGTCTGCTGACAAAAAAACTGCTCATTAAAATAAATATAATTATTCCTTAAGACCATTTCCATCATTTCAACATATGTGTTAATGGAATTTTGGCCAATCCCTTTTCTAAATAAAAATATACCAAACCAATCTAAGCCGACCTCATGAGGTATTACAGTAAATAAATCTTTTACATCCACAGTAAAAAAGAAAAACTGTTTGTTGAACTGTACCTCATTTAGCAAGAAAGTCCAAAGAATCAACACATAGATGTTTCTCAGTTCTTAATAACAATTTAAGTTTGGTATCTAGGAATTTATCAATAGGAGAGGTAATAGAATTATGGGCATCTACAATGGGGCGGAATTGTGGATCTATAATTTGCTTGTGCAGTTTAGGGAGCCCAAATATAGTTGGAATAACTGGGGCATTCATTTTTAAATATTTAAATTCAACAAGTGAGATGTGACCTTCCATAACCATGTCACTTAATTGTGTGTTAATCCTATGATAGGCAATGTTAACCTCATTCCTAGATACTTGACAGTAAGTGGTACTGAAAAGAATGTTATACATACATTGGATATAGTTCTCCATGTCCATTATTACATCCCCTCCATCTTTGTCAGTTTGAACAATTCATACCTTTTGTTGTCGCACCATAGTCAAAATGTCAAGTTCAGCTGGTTTTTAATTCTTATGGTATACGACTGGAGATTTAAATAAATGCCTGAAATCCAGTTCACTTCACACATTTGCTCAAAGTTCATAGGTTCATTGGTTCATAGGTTCATAGGTTGGTACTAGGCTATCAGCCCTAGGGCCTATACAAGCCTAGCCATAACAATTCAATGGCTATTTCTTCCCACATTACTTACTTCCCTCCAAAGGAGTGGAGGTGGAATGCATGGGCAGGTTACACACACTGGAAGGTCTCAGTTCATTTTGACTAGCCCTATTACTGTTGTTGAATACAATGTTAAGGTTAATTTTCCTGGTAAACAACTTGAGATCTAAAATCAATTGTAGAAGATTAGAACAAACAGCAGGAACAAAAGTAAGTCTCCTTGCAAATAAATTTGCGATCTCAGCAGAATAGTCCAGAGAGCTTTAATTAAAGACCTTAAAGTCACCTGCATTGTTAATGAGTATACGAGGTCCACCATCATCACCCACTGTTGCTCTCAAGCTCATCAGTTCCACTGTTGGTTCCGATTCCAACCCCTCCGTTGGTTCGATGAATTCCTCTGCTGGAATCCATGCTGGTTCCGAAATGACTGAGGTTCCCGGCCATTCTGTTGATTCTGGTTGTTGTGCTCCCTCTCCCTGATCTGCTCCGAGTGACTCAGGCCTCCTTGGTCTAAAGGGACGTCACTTCCAGTATTGGTGTCCTCATGAATATTCAAGGATTCAGCATCCTCATTGGTTGTATACATTCTCTGACGTTGACCCCATTCTTGTGAGTTTGGTAGCTGAGGGTATGCCCTCCTATTTGCATAGTCATCAGTGTCTCTTTGTAATTTATTGATTTTATGCAGTTTGTTGTTCTGAATGATGTTATCAATGTTGTTAAACACATGTAGATATTCAAGTTGGTTTTGTGCAAACAACAAATCCTGAGTGATAGCCATATCAAGATCTTTGATTTCTTTGGTTAATTCATCAATAGTGCGGGGCATTGAATTTAACCAGGACTTCCAGATAGTCACATCCATGCCGGTCAAACAGTGGCAACAATTCTTGATGCAACAGAAAGTTTTTTACAAGTCCGGTTGGAAATTTCCACTGCCTAAGCCCTTTGGGCACTTGTTTGTGTTTAATACACTCACACAGATATGCATTTTCAGTCTGTAACTTACAAATTTTAAGAAGCTGGTAGTGAAATAAGTCCAGACTATCTTTAAATGTTCTATTATTATTACTGGCTGTATTTTGAGAAAATGTAATGCCACGTTGCAGCCAGTTACTCAAGTCCATACTCTCCAAGGTTTCTAACAACCCGATACGTGGAGTTTGATTACCATGTCCTTTTCCTTGCTCCACAACAATACCTCTGTTGTTTTGTACACCACTGCTGCTAGCCAAAACATGAGAATCCAGGGAAGACAGAGGATTATTAGGAAGATTATTCCAAAAACGCTGCACTTCCAAAGTCAAGGAATCAACTTTCTGAGAAAGTTGTTGAATAAGGGCTGTAAGAGCTCCATCATTCCCATTTGTTTGTTCATTTGAAAACAATGTTTGCGAGGCAAGCCCACAGCCAGAAGCCATCCTTGCCTAAAAAACTGACTAGATTCCACAGAGAAGCACAAATGTTTTAACCACACACAAGGCAATGTTGGAGCTGTAGTTCACCAACAGTTTGTTGCACCACAAAATAAAAGAAACATAAGCACTTTTGTTATATAAAATACATAATACATTCAAATGGGCACCTATATATGACTTGCATTATCACATGACAAACACCAATTAATGAATTAAAGCAACAATGTATAAAAATATAAAAACAGTTAAAAACACATATAACCATTAGTAGATTCCCCAGAAAAAATATATTTAAAACAGAGGTACATGTATCCATGTGGGAGATGCCATCACTGTAAATACATCAATGTGGGTGAGCTTTTTGGTTTTGGGTTTAATTTTAGAGTGAAGGGGCATTACAATTGTAATAGTTCTGGAGTTGTATATGGGGCATTGTACCAGGACTGTCCTGCTTTTTATATTGGCAAGACGGAGCGGATGCTGAAGCAACGTATTAATGAGCACAATTATGATATATAGACAGATTCTGGAGTTCCCTAAATACCACTTCAAGTTCATTATAATTGAACAAGTGCAAAAGAATATAAGAGGTGGACCCTGGCAATTGTTCTTGGAGAACCGTGAGCTGTATTGGATTTTGCACCTGGGTGCCATGGGGTTCCCAGGATTAAATGAAATTGCATCTATAGGATGTGTGTTAAAAATGAAGACAGAACTGAGATAGCATAGATTTATACACATAAATATGTGTTAATGGACTTATACACACATATTTACATATTTACATTTTTAGTTGTTTTTTTTAAAATATGTGCTTTTTCACATTCATATTTATGCATTATTTTCCTAAATAAATATATACATATATTTTTTCTGGGGAATCTACTAATGGTTATATGTGTTTTTAACTGTTTTTATATTTTTATACATTGTTTCTTTAATTTGTTAACTGGTGTTTGTCATGTGATAATGCAAGTCATATATATGTGCCCATTTGAATGTTCGCTTTTATCTGATGAAGTTATATATTTTATATAACGAAAGAGCTTACGTTTCTTTTATTTTGTGGTGCAATAAACTGTTGGTGAACTACAGCTCCATCCTTGCCTTGTGTGTGGTTAAAATGTTTGTGCTTCTCTGTGGAATCATATAGGTGGTTCCATTTATAATCAGTTCAACAGACTGCTGTGTATAACCTTTGAGGTTGTGGAAATAGCTGAGGAAGACTTTATGATTGCTCTTTGCCTGTGATACAACCTTTATGTCAAATTTAGCTTTGGAGGACTTGATAAGATTCCTGAGTTGCTTATTTAGTTTGATTATGGCTTTCTTGACTTTCTGGACATAGTTTTTCCCATGTTTTTTTTCCTTTTGTTATATAGCTTGTTCATATTGGGATTACACCAGGGTAGCTGGTTCTTTGAGTTGCTTCTGCGAAAGAAAGGAAAAACAGGGCTTAGGCTGTCTGTAAAATGATGCTTGGTCCAAATCTACATCCCCTCAGCTCTTCAAGTGAAGGACTTAAACTTACTGCATGAAGATGATGATACATAAACATCCATGCCCTCCTCAGCTCTTTGACTAAACAGCAAATAAAAAATAAAAATAAAATAAATAAATAAATAAAGAAAAAATAAAAAATTATCCCTCATCCATTGCTTTAGTATCCTTCTTGAGAAGATGACTGGGTTAAGTAGGCAGGGTCTGCCCTTGACAAAACCCAACCAGCTTTGTTCAAGTCATTTAGATTACCTGTATCCTTGCTTACCAATTGCATAATTATCCTTTCTATAGCGTTTCAGATGAGGTGTCTCATAATTAATGGGTCTACAATATCCTTGGTCAGTTGACCCCTTACCTTTGTGCAGGGTGGTGACTGTTGCTGCTCCATTCATTTATCAGTTTATTAAGTAGTACGGGGATGTCAATAAACATAAGACAGTTGCTACATTGTTTCAGGGTGCCCGTTTCAAGCAAACTAGCTACAGAGACAGTTGGAAAGTGCATGCTTGTGGTTCCAGATATTTAATAGTACGGGGTGCAGGAGAAGTAGTACCAGTGGAGTTTAAGGTTGGTGGTTCCAGATGTTTAATAGTACGGGGTGTAGGTGAAGTAGTACCAATGGAGTTTAAGGTTGGTGGTTCCAAATGTTTAATAGTATGGGGTGTAGGAGAAGTAGTACCAATGGAGTTTAAGGTTGGTTACTGAAGTGCTGGCTGAGTAAAAATGACATTGTAAGTCTGCAAATGAAGAGAGATAAGTCTCTTCACACCAGTCAGTGGCTCGTCATGCAACTACTAGGTCCCAATAAACATATGAGGTTGATTTTATAGTGAAAGTTTGCATCTGTACAGGGCACAGCTAACCACCATTGTGCAAAGAACAGTACCTCACAAACATAGGTAACTTATACCAGGGCAGAGAAAAAAAATAATTGGCTCCCTGGCCAATAGCAGAACTTTACTCTTTAAAGTTCTTTAGCAATTGGACGCCTAGAAATGACTTGGCTCTTCTTTATCCTCACTATATTACAAACCAAACCTTTTCCAACTCAAATTATAGCAAAATTCCAGAAATGAGAGCACAGCAACACATTAACACTGTACATATGCAGTAAGTTCTTACTTCAGATTTTTATTCTGATAGATAGTCAGATCCAGTGCATAATGTCCAAACCATCAGTTCTCCACAGGACCACACACAAACCAATAACTACTGTTGGAAGTGGAAGTGTTAATAAATTACAATATATATGTAAGGACTTGTCACTCATTCGTCTCTAGTATAGATGATAAAACAGGTGGAGTAGTTCATTTATATGCTTTATTACATAGAAACACATAAGGATGGATAGCAACATTACAAAATATAAACAAACTGATTACGTGACCACAGTACAAGCAGAAAATGATTGATTTCAACCATTGGCTAAGTTCCTGGTGTCATTCTAAGGTGATCCAGTATCTGTCTGCCTGGGATGACATGATTGACAGACCTCGATGCTTTGCCAGAGATAGCTTGCATCTGTCACCCCTGGGCTTCCAGATATTGGCCAAGGCTCTAGCCACCCCTATAGTGCCTTTTTTCAGTGGTGTTCCAAAGACCAAATTACCACCATAAAAGCTACAAACAAATGCAATTTGAAGGTCATGCTGCTCAATGCTAGAAGTCTAAATCTCAAAATGCACTCACTTGAAGTACTTCTTAAAATGGAGAACATTGACATTTGTGCTGTAACAGCGACCTGGTTCAAGGTGGTGTTTCCATATTCATAAAGGATGCACACACCTCCAGACCGGTAGCCCAACATAATGCATTTGAGATACTTCAGGAGCAGCTAACATTGGGTAAGACAGCAATTCAGATCATAGCCAGCTATAGGTCCCCAACCATGTCCCAAGATTCACACTCCATATTCCTAAGCACCCTGGAGAATATTAAGGTCCAACCTAACACTCTCAAACTGGGTGACTTCAACTACCCCTCCATTAACTGGGAAAACTACTCATGTACCAATACACTTGCCCAACCCTTTCTTGAAGTCATTAATTCCAATGCCCTGGACCAGATCATTCTTACCCCCACTAGATGTAGCAACATCCTTGACCTGGTCATTACTAACATGGGAGACTATTGCTCTACACCAATAGTCAACTCCTCCCCGGCTAGATCCGATCACAAGCTAATCACCTTGGAAATCCACATCCCTCCCACCCCCCCAGCAAAAGTAACCACCATGAAAAACTTCTCCAAAGCTAAACTTGGGCTCCTAAAAACAGAGGTGGCTAACTTCACGGCACCCATGCAAATGGAGAATAGTTGCATGACTGCCAAATCATACACCAATGCACTGTACAAGCACGTACACAAATGCATGGATTTTGCCATACCCAATAGAACTAAGACGCTCTCCTCAAAAAAAAGGAAGCCAATCCGGTGGTCCCCTTGCCAGAAACAAACTCTACAACAGAAGGAAGAAACTGATGCAGAATAAGGTGAAGTCCCAAGACTGGAAAAACTCCCTTATCAGCCTCAACAAAAGGTTGAGATCCCTCATCAAATCCTCTATAGCTAGCTATGAAAACAGAATTGCAGCAGATAGTAAAGACAACCACAAGGCCTTCTATAGTTATGTAAAGAATCTCCATGGCAATACCCAGATTTTCTCTGAGCTACTGCACAGTGGTACCTCCTATACCGAGCCAACAGATATTGCAAATATATTGGTGGACAGATTCAGTGCTAACTTAACCCCCCCAAAGGACCAATCACAATACCAGTAGATTGCCAGGCACCCAGTATTATTGCTGCACAGGTTAAAACAGCACTGTCCAAGGCCAAGAATACAGCTTCTATGGGACTTGAAAGTATCCCTGGCTGTGTTCTACATGAACTACAGAGTGAACTGGCACCTCATTTGTGTGCCTTGTTCAATCACAGCCTCAGCTCAGGCTTTGTCCCTACCAAATGGTGCACTGCTACAGTCATCCCTCTCCACAAAGGAGGAGTGGCTACAGACCCTGGGAACTATCGCCCCATTAGCCTGATGAGTCTGATATGC
This sequence comes from Protopterus annectens, assembly GCF_019279795.1. Lineage (NCBI taxonomy): Eukaryota > Metazoa > Chordata > Ceratodontiformes > Protopteridae > Protopterus > Protopterus annectens. The sequence continues at coordinate 1,145,845,980 of NC_056732.1, read as the reverse complement.
AAAGCTATGGAATGCATTATCATGGAACTAATAAACAAGGATATAGGAAATCTCCAAACTCTGGATCCTATACAGTTTGGTTTTGTGAAGGGTAGATCATGCCTGCTCAACTTGGTTGACTTCTTTCAGTCAGTCACCAGAGCTGTGGATGAAGGTAAGGTGGTTCACACAGCCTACCTTGATCTGGCAAAGGCCTTTGATACAATTCCCCACTCAGGAATCATAGAAAAAATTACTAAGCTAGGCATCAACCCCTATATCACTAGGTGGGTTGCAAACTGGCTCACAGATAAACCCACAGTGTGAAAGTAGCTGACTCCAAGTTAGACTGCCAACCAGTCACGAGTGGAGTCCCACAGGGTTTGGTCCTGGGTACTCTCCTGTTTGGTATCTACTTCTCTGAAGTCCAGGCCAACACAAAGGGACTCTGGCTGACAAAGTCTGCAGATGATTGCAAGTTGGGAGCTATTATTAACTCCCCAAGTGATGTTGACATCCTACAGAAAGCCCTCAATGAGACCAACGACTGGTGTCAGAACCACGGCCTTAAGCCAGAAAATGTGTCTTCATCCCCTTTGGGAAAAACCTGGTTCCTTTGAATTACCACATTGATGGTAGTCCACTGAACACAGAAGGCATTATAAGACATCTGGGAACACAGGTTGACAGCAACCTCTCTTTTGACCACAACATTGCCACTGTGGTCAGAAAGTCCTTCTATGTGGTACATCTCATTACTAAGGGTTATGGATCCAGGAAGAAAGAGGTCATTGTCTCCCTCTACTCTTCCCTCATTAGGCCAATCATTGAGTACAATGCCCTATTTGGCATGTACCTCACTAGACAACTGCAACAACTGGAGAGGCCACAAAAGTACCTCACAAAGAGGATCCTAGGCCTTAAACACTTGTCCTATATTGGCAGACTCAAAAAACTCCAGCTATTCTCTGTCTCATATCACCTACTTAGAGGCAATCTCTGCTTGACTTACAAAGCCATGTCTGACCCAGCTCTGTTAGAAATGCTACAGCTAAAGAAATCCCAGTCCCTCTGCACCACATGCTCCAGAAACCTCAACCTCAGTATCACAATCAACAGAACATGCTGGAGGAACAGGTTCATAACCCAGAGACTGCCCATGCTATAGAATAGACTTCCCATACATGTCAACCAGAGCACCTCACTGGCCCTCTTCAAGAGAAATCTTGATGAGTGGATGGGAAGTAGAAAATTCACCCCGGGGATCACTCCAGTGGCTCTACTCGACAGAGGCACTAGGAACTAAGGTTGGGTGGCACGATACCAGGGTAATCCTATGGACAAGCTTTGTAAAGGCTCCAGGGCCATTAGCCTAGTACACACCTATGAGCCTATGAACAGCTAACTACAAAATGTCAGTCAGGCTCTCACGTGCTCAGTATTTATACACTTGTGCAAGCCCCTAGAAAGCTTCTTAAAGCTGTACACACATATTGTTCTACATCCCCCCTCTTAAGTAGATTTCCCCCAATGAAATAACATTGGAATAAGACATGCAATAATATAGACATTAGAAACAAACACAATGTTCATGTTCAAGCTGCCATGTATCTGTAACATTGTCTGGAAATGCGACCTGATTTAGTAACATAGGAATCAGAACTGGGTTTAGCAACAGGGACAATCTTCATTAAACAGCTCATATCAGGAACTTCAGGATTCTTCTCAGGAACAGGGATATGTACTGGAATGTCCTCTGGAACTGGAATGCTGGACAACTTCTCTGAGATAAAGAGACCTTCTCACCGGCTAGGTACTGTGGTACAGGCTCACACACCGGCATCAAATCTTTCCGATTCCACGTAAACTCTACCCCTTGTGATTCCACAATGTACGATCTCAGCTCTGGACAAAAACTTTTCATGAAACCAATTCAGTCATAACCTTTGCACATTTTCATTCTCGCTGTCTCTCCTTCACTTAATGGATTGAGTGGTTTGATGGATTTATCATAATAAGACTTCTGGGTTAGGCATTTCCTTAACACATGGACTTTTACTGATCTGTTATTCTAAGCACTTGGAACCAATAAACTACTGCTGACTGGTAAGGTAGCTCTAGTTTGTCTCTACAGAAGTCTCTGGGCAGGGGAACCATGATGCTTATCATGAGGAATATTTCTGAGATTCAAGAGATTCATGAAAACATCACTATTGTTTCATTTCGACTTCTCACGTAACTGTTTTGCACTTTGATCTGCATGGTCTGCCAAACCATTTGACTGCGGGTACTTAGGACTACTCGTAACATGGATAAAGTCCTACTCTTTGGTGAATCTTTTGAATTGCTGTCTAGTAACCTGTGTGCCATTGTCAGAAATAACTGTGTGGACTACCATGGACAGAAAAATGCCGCTTCATCTTAGTAATGACAGTACTGGATGCTAAGTTAGGAAGTAGGTCAATTTCAAACCAATTAGAATAAGAGTCTACTAACACCAAGTAATGTTGACCATTCCATTTGACAATGCCAGTGGTTACTGTCAACCAAGGTAGTTCAGTAATCTGGTTTAGCTGAAGTGGTTCCTTCTGTTGATGCAGCATTGTCCTATTACATACTGAACAAGATGAAAGTATTTTCTCAATGTCTTGTGACATAGAAGGTCAAAATACTAGTCCCCTCAGCCTCCTTTTACTAGAATTAGTTCCTGGATGGCTGCAATGCCAGATAGCAATATAATCTTGTTGCATGGACTTTGGAGCAATTACTTTTGGAGCTTTCATGACGATACCATTGTCAGACAGAATTTCATCTATATAAGGAAAACAAGGTTGCACTTCTTGAGGTAAACTAAATTGTATTGACAGCCATCCTTGGTTGATAAAGTGGTTGAGCTTCTGTAAAACAGGAATTGTGGCTTTATAATTTCTAAGCTCATCAAGACATGTGGAAGAAAAATTTCTCACTTCTATGAGTTCAAAATCAAGATTCTCATTTTTATGCCATTCTGTGGTATCTGGTTAAAGTATCAGCAAGATAAAGCAACTTGCCTTTTGTATAAACAAGATTGAAATTATACTTCTGCAATCTCAACATCATACTTTGCAATCTGACTGGAGCTGTATGCACTGGCTTTCTCAAAATAGTGACTAGAGGTTGGTGGTCTATTTCAATCTGGATAGGTTCACCATAAATATCACCATGGAACATCGAACATACAAACACAATTCCCAAAAGCTCTTTCCCTATCTGAGCATACTACAGTTCAGTTTGGGTTAGAGATCTGGATGCATAGGCAACAGGTTGACCCTCTTGAAGAATGAATGCACCAAGGCCAAGTTTTGAAGCATCACATCAAAGAGTAACTGGTTTAAGAACATCATAGTATCTGAGAGTTGGTGGACTGGAATTCTGTTTCAGGACATCAAATGCTTTCTGGTATTGCTTCAACCATGACCAGGATACATCTTTACTTGCCAGCTCTCTAAGCAGTGCTGCCAGTTGGCTTAAATCTGGAATGAACTTGACTAGATAGTTAACCATGTCAAAAAAGCATTGAAGAGCTTGAAAACTTTCTCAAGCTATTTGCTTAGAAGGGTCTGGTTGTAAGCCTGAAGTAGTAAACAAATGACCAACAAAAGTAAATTCTTGTAATCTAAACTTGCACTTCTGAAGATTCAGCTTAAGATTCACTTGACGTGCTCTTTCCAGAACTTCCTTGACATTTCTGTCATGCTCAGCTTCATCATTACCTCCTACTAAAATATCATCTACTATAAAAGCACAGGGATGTCCACAAAAAAAATGTTCCATGGCACGTTGAAAGACTTCACTTGGAGAATTTATCTCAAATGGTATTCTCAAAAAGCTGTAACTGCCAATATGAGTACTGAACTTAGTGAGCAACAAGGATTTCTTGTCAAGCAAAATTTGCCAAAATGAACTCTGCATCTAAGACAGAAAAACAGTGGCATTTGACATCATAGCTGCAACTTCTTCAACTGTACGCATTGGATAATGAGGTATTTTCAGTGCTTTGTTCAAATCTTGTGGATTAATACATATTCTGATATCATCTGAGTTTTTCTTAGGAGCTACCACCATGAAAGATACCCATTCAGTAAATTCATCAACTGGACAAATTATATCTTGCTGCACCATTTTATCTAGCTCGGCTTTGACTCTGTTCTGCATAGCTACTGGAACTTTCCAAGCAGGCCTGACGACTGGGCCGTCATCTCGGTCTAACTTCATGGATTACACAACTGGAAGTTTACCTAGTCTGTCTTCGAAAAGATCAGCATAGGTAGAAAAAATATACTGGGAGAAATTAGAGCAGTGGTTTTTCAAACTAACATGATGGACCTGCTTATTAAATGAAAGCAGTCCCATTTTCAAACTGTCTCTGATCCCTAATAATGACTGTCCTTGCTTTTTGACCACATAAAATAACAAGTCGTATCTTCTCCCAGCAGAATAAAATGAAAGTACTACTGAGCCTTCGGTCTGAATCTCTTCACCAACATAAGCAACAAGCTTTGCACACTTTGGCAGGAATTTAATAAAGCCTACAGTATTTTTTTTTCCGTGCAAGCATGTCAGCTCTGCTAACATGGTCGTGAACATTTTTAGATTCAGTAACTGCTGCTGAGGGGAGCACATGAGTATGCCAACACGTAAACTTCTGCAGCATGCAAATCACCTCATAAGCAGGTGAATCTCATGCAATTGAGACAGGTAGAGCAATCCAGCAAGCAGATAGGGAGGTCTGCAGACCCCATGTCAGTGTCCATAGTGTACATAGAAAACGTCTGTGTGCAAGAATGTAGACAGACAAAAGGGGCTGTAAGAATGTAGATAGATAGATAGCCAGAAATGGCATACCTCATGCAGATATGAGTGAAACTATCCTCTTGTGTGTCTGAAAAATTAAAAGAAATATTTTTTTTAATAATCTGGGCATGTTTTGTGACATGCCACAGTGCGCAAACATGCTTTATAAAATTTTTTTAAAAAGGGGAAAAAACAAAACTAATATGATGTGACAGAAATGTATTACAGGACCCTGCATGCAGTAGCTGCAATGGTGCACTGGTGCTGTTGCTTACATGGTAGGGCTTTGAAGCATGTAGTTTCTAGGCTGTGAGCATGGATTCCTATGCAAATGCGGTGCAGTTACTGAATAGCACAAAGGGGTGATCATGTCCACATATCCCCTTCATGAAGGCACAGAACCATGTTGTTGTTTACAGAGGTGGTAGCTGACATCAGGGGAGGGTGTGTCCAATGACTTCTAAGCTTATTTCAGCCTGTTTGCATGGTATGCTGCTGTGTTGATTGTATCCTTACAGGGGGTGTGTGCACTGACTTCTAAGCTGTGTTTAGCTAATGGGAGCGTGTTTCTCTGTATTTGCACTGTGCACAGTTATGCTGAGCATGGAAGTCTGTGGGGGTATGCAGACTGACTGCTAAGCATTGTTCACCTATGGAGTGTGCATTTGATGGCGTGCCACAGTGCTGATTGTGTCTAAAATCCAATAACATATTAATTAGTTTTGACCTCTGTTTAACTTAAACTAGGGCCATTAAATGATGTTAATAATATACTACACAGTTGGAATGCATCATAGGTAGCCAATCACACAGTCAGCACCTACAGCAGAGCACTATAAAGTATGCATACACCCTACATTCTGATTTTTCCTCCATACTTGGCACCACTGGATTGTAGTCTTGGAAATTTTAACTGAGAGAATAATAAGGGCTGCTGCAAGTCTGCTACATCTGTATGTGCTAGATGCTGAAGTCACTGTTACTGCTGCTGCTGCATCTGAAAATAGGCCTATACAGAAAAGGAGAAGAGTGTTCAGGCCCAGGGTAACCTTCCAGGGACTACATGAGCTGGAGATTGTAGAGCAGTACAGGGTGGGCAGGGATATAATACACGAACTCACTGAGCTCTGCTGCCCTCAACGCAGACCAAGAGCCAATATAGGGGAACCCAGCCCAGTGGAAACATAGGCATGTGCAGCCCTTAGGCTATTAGCTACAGGTACTTTCCAAAGATCATTGAGGGCATGATGGGTGTCTCACAGGCATCTGCTTTGAGGGTACTCCACCAACTCCTGGATGCCATGCTATCACATGCCAGAGAGCACATTTATTTTCCCCTCACCCCTGAGTTGAGGGCCAGCAATATGCAACACTTCTATCATGTAGCACACTACCCTGAGGTGCAGGGTGCCATAGCTTGCACTCATGTACACATCAATTCACCACCCTGTGAGGAGGGTAGAACCTATGCCAACCACAAGGGGTAACACTCCATCAACTGCCAGGTTATGTGTAATGCTCAGGGCATTATTATGAATATGCATGCTGACAGCCCTAGTAGTTATCACGACTCCCATACCTGGCATGTATCTCAGCTGTACCAGTTGTTTGCTAGGGGAGAAATCCCACATGGCCATTTACTGGGGGATGCCGGCTATTCACTGGAAGTGTGGATGATGACACCCATCAGAAATGCACACACACACACTGAAGAATGCAATAATGAGGCACACACACAAACTAGGAACATCATAGAGCATGTGTTTGGGCTTCTGAAGTCACAGTTTTGGTGCCTCAATATATCTGGTGGAGCCCTGCAGTACTCTTACATGTGCCCATATGCTCAAAGTATGTGCCATGCTACACAATATGATCCTGTGGAAATATCTGCTGCAGGATCAGCAAAGAGAAGTGATACATAGCTCCCCACCAGTACCTACATCACCACAGCCACACTAACAGAAGGCCTCAGAAGAGGAACCCCCTGATAATGGCCCTGTAGGCAGACTTAGGCATGTGCAGTATGTATGCTCTAGCTTTGTCTAAGAGACAACACATAGCACACTCACTGACAACCTAGGGCCCTAGGAACTGACACCTTACTCCTAATCACATTCATATAGTAAAGCTGTTGATGCCAGATAACCCACACAATCTGTATCTATCCATGTATTGGCTGTGTACTGCTTGCATCATACAGAGTCAGTCCTGAACTCCAGTCCTGTCAACTGCTGCATTCACAAGGTTAGTCTCTAACCTACACACTACTTGTAAGGATTACTATAATATGGTATCATATGCATGGATCTGCTGTATTTATGCTAGAAAATATAGTGGGCTATGTGGACAAAAGTAACATCTACATGGGACTACAGCTACCCAGTCCAATGGTATGTCTTCCCTAATAATAACTAGGCCTCATGGTTGGAATATGCACTACATCAGGCAACAGAGATGTTAAACAGTGAGGTCACATGATATTTGGACTACTGCCTATCCCAGCAGATCATGTGCTGTTGTTCACCCATCCCCAACACATCAGTGTTCCCATATAACTGCTTTAACTATAAGTCAGCAATGGTATATCAGCAGGCCAGGCAATCTCAGGGCTGTAACATAGAACTCGATCATACTCTGTCTGGCAATCTGTGTGGCTCAGTGGACTAGGGAAGTTAGCATTGGTGACAGTGTTGATGCTTGTAATCTGGAAGTAGGCACATCTTTTGCATGTAAGGTATTATTATGTCAGTGTTTTCACATACTGTCATTCTGTGTGTGGTGTAACATTATGAACTTCAGTCACATATTAAGTACAGCATTCAGCGAGGGAATGCCATGGACATTTTGAGTGACATGCAGTACTGCAGAAACAGGGACAGATGTTAATGTCTGTAACATACCTCTCAACCTCTTAGTGCAAGAAATCTGTTCAAATCCTGACAAAATAGGGAATCAAAGGCACACAGATAGGGGCATATGTTTAATGCTGCTCTCATAAATGTAAACATTTTCTAAAATAACAGAGGGTTTGTTTCTACACACAACTTTCTGAAAGATTTGAAGTCAGACACTTAAAAATTAGTGACTTCAGTCCTAAGTTCACCCAAGTGATTTGCCAGAAAACCACACATTTTATGAGGAGCAGACTATGAGCCAAAACTCTGGACATGCAGTGAAACTCTGGACAGTTGAGAGGTATAGTCTGTAACACAAAATCCCAGACTGGAGTACAGGTAAGTGTGGCCTGGAGTCAGTGTACAAGCACTGATAGCTACACTGGGTATGCCCAGATACTTAGTGAAAATGAGCAAAATTCTGTTACCCTGTTATCAGGCTGACCTGTTATATATAGATATGTCTATACATACAGACATATACGTATACATATCCATCTGTCACTACTTCTGTCTCTGATACATATTATAACTATCGCTATGTAGTGTCAAATAGACATATACTGATATATATATATATATATATATATATATATATATATATATATATATATATATCAAGAGAGAGAGAGAGAGCTATGTATATATCACATTGATACAGAGAATCGCCCCATATATCTACATATCACATATTCATATCATAGACACATACACGGCTACATTTTTATATACATTCCTGTTAATCACAGAAATATATGTGAGGATGTTTGTATTGTCCTACATACCCTAATAATGGTGAGTAAATCTGTACTATCACACATCCATACTGTTGCTCAAAGGATCCAAACTAAGGGTACAACAGAACATAATCCAATTACCTACAGACCACTGTGCCTGCTATATGTTACCAAATAGAGAAATGCAGGTGATCAGGTGGTGTAATATATAATGTTGTCAATGCACGCATGGACAGGGCACATTGTTCTTGCCCACAGGTTTGCCCATCTAACTACAAGCAGCTACATATGGCCAGACTGGTAAATGTAGACACATAGCTGGGATAATAACAGTTATCCCACTGCTAGGATACTAGATATAGATAACAGTATGAAGCAATATCACTCTGCAGACCACAGATGCTGTTCAATACAAGCCTAGTTTGTGTAATGCACACGTACTTTGCCTGCAATCACATATACAACAGATTCAACCTGTGCCATGTGCTGTAAGTACTATGATTTATAGTGAATAACATTGGATAGGTAGGGGTTCTAATGTCACTGCAGGCTTCTTTGTGTGTGTGTCTGTGTTTGTGTGTTTGTGTGTGTGTGTATGTGTGTGTGTGTGTGTGTGTGTGTGTGTGTGTGTGTGTGTGTGTGTGTGTGTGTGTGTGCATACCCCTGCAACACAACTGCCATGCTCTCATGGGCTATCCACCTGAAATGGTTATGCACTTTTTGGCCTTTAACTTATTGTTGGCTTCCACACTGCTCTTGTTTACAAGGCCTGATAATGTCATCCACGTTAAGACTACCAGCTGACAATGTAGTGTCAGGAATAAAGCTGTGGCACATGTGATAAATACTGTGATCTACAGTATGTAACACCTAGATAGGTAGGGGTGCTAATCTCACTTTAAGCTACTTGGTGCATGTGTGTGTGTGTGTGTGTGTGTGTGTGTGTGTGTGTGTGTGTGTGTACCCCTGCAAAACAACTGCCTTCCCCTCATGGGCTATCAACTTGCAATGGTTATGCACTTTTTGGCCTGTAACCTGCTGCTGGCTTCCACACTACCCTTTTGTACAAGGCCTGATGATGTCATCCACCTTGAGACTACCATTTGACAATGTAGTGTCACAACTTAAGCTGTGGTGCATGCAATAATTGCTGCAATCGATAGTGTGTAACGCTGGATAGGTAGGGTTATAATCTCACTTCAGGCTTCTTGATGTGTACATGTGTGTATACCACTACAAAACAATAGCCATGCCCTCATGGACTATCTACCTGCAATGCTTATGCACGTTTTGGACTGTAACTTGCTGCTGGCTTCCATACTGCCCTCTTCTACAAGGCCTGATGATGTTATCCACCTTAAGACTACCAGCTGACAGTGTAGTATCAGGACTTAAGCTGTGGTGCATGTGATAAATGCTGGAATCTGCAGTGTGTAAGACTAGATAGGTAGGGATTCTAATCTCACTACAGGCTACGTGATGTGCATGCGTGTCCCAATGGTAAAAATATGATAATCTTTGTAACATAGAAATAGGTATAGTTTTGCAGTATATTTGTAGCATGTGATGTGGCCCCCCAAAGGACTGACCACAATAAGGCCTGCTGATGTCATCAAGCATAGTATGTCCTGATCTGTAGTGTGTACCATTACATAGGTAAGTGTTATCATCTACATGCAAGCAACTTGCATTACATGTGTGCCTTGGCGTATCCTGTACGCAGTGATTGGAAGTGGTGCTAGCCTCAATTTAGCCATGGTTATATGTGAGCTTTTAGAGCATTTTACATCATGTTATGTAACCATAGGATGTTTGAATGCCACTGGCATAATGACCATACAGCCCTCACAATTATAGAAATTTTTTATACCCATAGTTACAGGATCAGCATATATTGCCCCAGCTCATGAGGGATAGAGGCAAACGTCCTGTGTTGACATAACGGTCACCCAGCCATTCTTATAGATGGAATGTGGTGAGGTGCACTGAGGTGCTCTGTGTGCCATTAGGTGGGGTTTTGTTTCAAGGGTGTGTTTAAGTCTGCTAGACAAATCTCTCCCACAAGCATGTAGTACCAACATCATATGAGGTCCGTGTCCTTACAATAGGTTATCCATCTGCTATGCCTCCTACAGATAGGCAGCATATACAATAAAGCAGGGTCATACATTGCCCTGTATGCAAGGCACAGATCACCTCTGTGGAGTCTATATGCCACAAGCAACAATGGCACTTTTTGCAGACTATCCCCATTGAACACATACTGGATATGTGAAGTGAACTTGTGAAGGACCATACTGTTGCGTGCAATTTCCAGTACTGCTTAGAATGGTACATCACCAAATGGTCATTGCACTCAGATATTGGCATGCTGAGGGTAGGGTACTCGGAGGTTGTGAGCATGTCACTTACAGGTGACTGTGACCTCAACTATGCCATATGACTCCAGCCATACTACTGTAGAGACAGGATGATCTGAGGCACATTAGACGGAAATCTGTTTGGCCAGGTCTGCGTGCCCAGTTCCTTCATCCCTGACTATGTACATCACATGTTACGGCTGATGTGCTACTTACCAGGTACATAGGTCTAACTGATGGAACTGATATTACATATATATTTGCATAGAGTGTATGGCCTTTATGGCCATTACAGTGTCAACAGGAATGTGTTTGCAATACCCTCTTGCAGGATAGAGACATACCACAGAGACACTATGAGTGCTCAAATTTTCAGGCATCAGCCAACATTGTTAGCAACAGTCAGTAGTCGCATGTATTGTGGTTGAATGGATTCCAAGCATTAGAGGAACCAGGACTTCACCCTGCTGAGCATTGCTGCTGACAGATCAGCTATTGGAGGTGAATGCCCCTATGCTGCATATGTGTGCCAGCAATGGGCCACTTAGTGACCCCTACAGTGATAGTATTGTGGATGTCCAAGTGTGTACTTTGTAAATGTTGCCTGAGCAAGAGATATTGTCAGATGGCTTGGCTGAGCCCAGAAGTACCCTCACCCAGGTCCATGGTGACTGCCTCAGAAATGTCCACCACATGGAACAGTCATGTTCACCCTGTCTCACATCCAAGCTGTGTACAGTCAGCTGTGTGTAGAACACATATATGTGTGCTGATCAGGTGCATGATGATCACCCCTACAGCCATAGATATATGGATACTCAGACATAGAGGTGTACAGTTATGTTGGTCAGTGGATGCACCACCTCTGTGCAAGGGTATAACAATTGCCATTGTCCACTCAGCTGGTGTGCAGTCAGTAGTATCAGTATGATTGGAAGGGTGTCCCAATGGTGTTAATAATCCTTGTCAGATCACAAGTGGGATTCATCCTGGAACATTAGCATATGCAATAGATACTGTGTATCCTCCAGTGAGAGGCCAGTTATGAACTGCTCTGTAAATATAGAAGTTATGGGATAGGTTGCAGTAATGTCATATGTCACGTGCTGGGAACATTGGAGTGTAGTTAACGCAGACAGTGTGGATGCACCGGGTCAGGTATGTCCACACCCATCATAAGTGGCATCATTGATGTATGAGGTCACCGATAATCTGGGCCTGTCCTTTGAGGTCACATATGTAAGTACACTGTGCATTGTGGTTCTGCTTTACTTTTGTCACTTACCATGTCTACTCAACATCACAACAACAATGTGTGCTTCTTATAGCTGAGTAGGTAGTGCCTCCATGTAAGGGGGGCCCCTCATCCCAACTGTCACATAGAACTGTCCACTTGTTACTGTACAGCCTGCTAATGGCAGTTGTCCATCAGTAACGTTTGCTGAGCCATGATGAGCCTATGTCCTTCCTGTCATGTACAGCCAAGTTAATGCCATTGTAATGCTGCTGACAAAATGCATGGGTTTAGAGCTCTGCACACTTGCCTTTCCCATCTGAAAGGGGGGTGCTGTCATGCTATATCAACCATCCCACAGGATGTAATAAATGGCTGCTTTGATGTATATATGTCTGTACTGTCAATAAGGGGGGGGTATATACCAGTAGTTCTAAGGAGACTGATCTGTGGCCAGATCCCACCGGGGGAACCTCACATTAGGGAAGGCAGTACTGGTTACCCATATTGGTAAATGCATGATGCACTACATTGGTTCTCCATGTGGGAATGTCACGGCACTGCTGCAGGGCATTGTAGGTAAGGACCTAGATCATCCTTTGGACAAGTGAGCCACAGCACGACTAAGCAATACAGTGCGTACATATTACACTTCCCTAATGTGTTTGTCTGTGAGCTTTACAGATACCTTGCATGACTGTCTTCCTACAACATGCTGGAATAACTGCAACACTTAGTTGTACAGAGGACAACTAACAGGTAGTGCCAAATGGTGTCCCCAGATCTCTGAGTCATGTCACCTGAAATGCCATGATAGCAGTTAGCATGGATATGAGCAGTGGCACTGTTGTACACCTAGTGACACTAGACCAAACAATGTTCAGTTTGCTCAAGGCCAGATTATGCCTACCAGATGTAACTGGCAGAGCCCATTCAGTGTTGCAGAATGCAGTGGATGTTGGACATATGTCTCACTCTACCAACCATGGCCTGACAAGATGTATGACAATATTAGGCCAGCAGGCTTTGTTGGAAACTATGCATGTCATGTACAGAGTGTTACATCAGGTGGTGGAGAGGCAAGTGTCTGATAGTCATAATCCTGGAAGATAGCAGTGGGAGACCTGTGCTGCAATAATGCCATTCACCAGTGGGGATCACCATTCTCCATTATTGGCGTACCCTTCTGCCAATACCCTGTCTGCAGTCACAGCCAGTGCCAGTGACCTCTGACTGAGTACATTAGCAGGTGATTGTGACAGCTCTCAATATGTAGACTCTCACATAGAACCAACAGGTGTCCAGGATGGCCTAAGACACAGTCAGTTGTACTTTGAGCCACTAACAAAGACTAACTGCAAATGACTGTACAATACTATCCTATGGGGCATCACCCAGCCCTGCAAAATATTGTAGTGTTGCACACCACACACAATTGAGCTATTACGCATGGGGTTATGAGTACAGACAGTAATGTAGCCTTTGACTCTCACTGGTCGGTAAGATGTGGGGATGCATTTACTGTTGTGCACCCTACACTGACAGGTTTGTGATGTAAATCCCAGACTGTCACTGCTATACTGAATGTGGCAGTTATCACAGTTATCATTGTGTGCAATGGCATTCTTGCTATGTCAATAAACAGGCCTATCATAACTGCAGCAGCCACACAGGTCCCATGGTACACTAATACACAGCATAGATAACATGTCCTATGTTGTGCATGTCATAAACATACATGTGTAGTCTGTCTCCTAAATGTTTTGGAGATGATGTGTTTGGCTCCATACAGGGAGGTGTCAGATCTCACTGTGTACCTCCTGTGTATCCATGACAGGACTAGCACATGTCTCTCCTGTTCTGCATGCCTACAACATCACTGTGGTATACATAATACATGCTGGAGAGACAGGTATGTAACACAGCTAGTACACCCTACATGAAATAGGCCCCCCATGCATGTGAAGCACACATCTGCTGGGACACACATCATGTACAGGTTACACACTGGGATGCAGAGCACGACAATCATAAATGGTGTCAGGAAACTCTCTGTACTGGATATAGGATATTTATAGATGGGTCATCACAATCACCACAGCTTGTAGACACGTGAGTTCCCAAAATAGTGGTGACACTTATCAAGGGTAGCAGACCTGTTCACAGATTAGGGATGCATGAGTATGCAGAATGCTGTCATTGTCCTTGTTAGCCTGTTATATACATATGAACCTATGGAGCCAGAAGACATATTTCTGCTGTGCTGACATGCCATCATGTGCTGCTTCATTGCCACTGTGTATCCATAGATTATCCCAACAGACCCCTGAAACATAAACATAAACAGGTCTGTGACACACCTGTCATCATGTAAGTATACAGCCATTGCAACATCATACAACTTAAGGTACACAAAAGTATCTGTCATACTTGTGGCAAATGCCAGCATACAGTATCTGTTGTTAACCACTACAAGTGGCATGGCAAAACAACACTGCATTACACAAGTACATGTTAACTAATATAGTCATTCTGTGCATCAGACACATAGCTTAATTTCCCTGCATCGATGGTGAGGATGACAGGGATGTGGCACAGGCATCATCACTTGCACTAGGTGTTGTGTGGGGTGCAGGAGGCCTAGGCTGACCCAAATGGCTAACAGCATATGTGTGAGTGAGGAAAGGAAGCAGGTAAGATGGACCATGGAAAGTTGCCGTGTGTGTCTGTAGATGACCTGGATTTGACAGTGGTGTGTGAATGTGTGTATGCACACAGTCAAGCTCAGTGCTAGCCCTAGATGTGTGTATGTTGGAGAGCTTTCGACAGTACATGGTAGAGATGACAGGTCAACATTTCTGGCCCCAAACATGGGAACTGCCTCTGAAAGGAGTGGCACTGACACTTCCATGCCCAAGGTCAGAAGTAGTGCTAGTACCTGACAGTAACTGCTGTCTGCTGGGACCGTGTCCCCCACTGGAACCCCCAAGACCATGGGCCCATGGCCTTCCATGTCATTGTGTGGACAGCACACTCTCCTCTGTAGTGCTAGATGTACTGCCACTATGGGATCATGACTGTGCATGGCTATGTGGACTCTCAGCAGATGGGGTTGCTGACCTATGTCCATGAGTCCAATGCTGAACTCCAACCACACATTCTAGTGCAGACGATGTGCGGTCCAAGACAGATGCTGTCTCAGCCCACCTTCTGTTCACTGCACCAGTCAACCAATTCAGGTTGTCCCCAATACAGGGGAGGCAGTCAAGGATGTCAGACTGTGCTGTATCCATATCCCTAAGCATACATCTGTTGTTCAGTTCAGAACATGCCTGTGCCTCCATGACAGCCAAAAACATGAACTGAATGACCAGTGATGTGACACCTGCAACAGGTAGTGGATGGACAGCAGACCTCCTGCAAGCAACCTTGACAATCCAACTGTGTGGGACCTTGCCAGCTGTCTGGCTATGGCCAGTGTCTGCACTCACTGGAGCCATATTTTCACACTTTCCTGTTCAATGCCTCCCTTCTGACTGTCCAATATTGGTGGCCTTTGAGGACAGATTATATGTGGGCATACTGACTGTGTGTGGTGATAATGGAGGCAGAAGAGAGATGTCCAGCTCTGGGACAGATTCAGCCCCCAACATCCCCACCTGTGCCTCACTGCGGCCACCGTCACCATCAGAGTCTGAAGAGACACTGACATCAGGTTGTGTAAGAGATAGAGACCAACTCCCTGGTCACCTGTGATAAGAAAGAAAAAAACAGTACATGAATACCTGCACTATTGTGTATGGAAAATCCACCAATACTCATAATAACAAAGACCCACAACTGGATTAGGGGTCAAACATGTCCTCTCCACTTTCATCCAAAATAGACTACTCAAAACAAAAAAACACATTCAACTCGAAATTTATGACACTCACTTCAAGTAAATCAAGTAAAACATGGCCAGTACAATTTACCTTTTAATTAAGCAATATGACAGTATACTTGATAAATCGACATATAAAAACCCAGTACACCTATCTTAACAAATACATTGAAATACACATTTCACTGCCTAATTTAATGTCTTTTCAACCTTCTTTGATTTAAAAGGCATTTTAGATTAAATGCCTCATTTAAACCAGGCGACTTTTCTTTTCTTAACTGTCATTGCCAAAGTGTTTCTATTTGTTCAACCACACTCCTGTGATTACCCCCTCTAAAATCCTTATGTACCCATTCCAGAATGAAAATAAAAACATTCTACCCTTTTTACACACTTCCTTATGATTAAATAGGGCATTCTTCTGGCCCTTAACTTTAATAGAATATAAATGTTCCTTAACAAAACAGCGTCATGCTTATTAGATGCATGGCCTTGGCCACTACCTGACAGACCTGTGAAAAGTTGAGGGTGAGGTAATGTCAGTAGCAAGGTATGTTGCAGCACAACATGGTAATACATCAATATATCTCAACTTTACAGTACCTACTGTGTTACTTGTTGTATTGATCACATTCTGAGTATGAAGTACAATTGAGGTAAAACCGCCTACCCCAAACAAGTAAGACCTGACACCCATGTAAAAGTATGTACAGCCTGACACACTGACTACTACAGTATTACAATGCTGATCACAGTAAGCCTACCTGCATGCTCCTCTGCCGTGGAAGCTGTGGCACCCACCTCCAAAATATATAGTGTGATGGATGCTTGGGAGCTGCCATGTGTGCCTAGGTTCATGAGGAATTCCTCAGTGGCCATGAGTGGTTGTTCCACTGCAGGGCCTCCACTGGTGGTGGCATGAACCCTGGCTACATCTGCTGCCCTTCATTGTGCAGCATTGATAATGTCAGTTGTATGGTGTCAGACCTGCTCATATGTCCTGCCATGACATGATCGCCCATGCTATTCATATCATGGACAAGGTCTGCCCACAATGCAGCCTGCTATTCCCTGTTTTGCCAACCCCTGGACAGTGGGATGTGATGATTTTGCCTTAGTCTTCAAGTATAATTTCATGTTCCACATCAGAGAAGGGTGCAAGGCATCTATGATACATGATTCCTGAAAGATAAAAAAGGGGACCAGATTACACAGGATCACATATGTGGAAGTACACTATGTAGAGATACAGCAAGGACAACATGGCTGGCACAATTCACTGCTTGCTCACACATGCCATACTCCACAGTGTTTAAACATACACAGTGCCTGGATACAATTGAGAAAGTAGCAATAGTCAGGTATTCCTGTGTGTTCCGTGACAGATACTGCTTTTTGATCATACACCCAACACTCGCGTCTACTGTGGTGTGTCCTCTACGGGCAACTCTCCCATAATACATCATAGGAACAGTGCCACACAATTAGCAGTGTGATATTACAGTCACTATAATGGGAAAGTCCAACAAGACCAGTATGCCACAATGACAACAGACAATGCACCCTTGATGTATAGTGCATCCTGTGTATGTGTAAGACAACAAGAGATCAATGACATGTCATTATCACAGGTCTAATGCAGGGTTACTGATGTATTCCCTATTCCCTGTACGTCTACTTATCCATCTGCATCCTGTTGTACACAAATTTAGTTACATACCTGATGGAGTGCAATACTCCTCTGTTGATATGTGGTGATAGTAAAGTTTTCACAAAGGTGTGCTCTGTGTGAGGAAAGTCTCATACAGTCTGGTTCCCCATAGCCAGCTGCTTGCCTTTTAAACATGCTTCTCATCAGCAGGTGATTGCCTCTAAACCAATCTGTGTGTCTGAAATGCTAATTGCAGCTAACACAGCTGATTTGCACTACCATCAGCCAATGACATGCAACCACTGGAGAATATATAAGGCCTTCATGTAGGTTAAGACCCCTTTTTATATGTTGTGCTGGATATTACTAGGGTGAGGAGACTACATCATCACAAAGGGTAGGTCTGTAGCAGGCACCTTATCATACAGATGTGTGTGCTGGTAATAGCCATAGGCAGAGAGATTGAAGACTTTGGAGGGCAACAAGCTGTAGGAGTAACTGTGGGAGTTGTGTCAGCCTTGTTGTAGAGGCAGAGCCAGAGTGAAGCTATCCTCAGCTATGACTCAGTCATTAACTGCTGCCTTCACAATACTGTAAATTCACTTCTACACACCACTGGATTTGAACCCCAGACTGTGTGTGACAAAATGTACTATTTGGAAGGCAATTAACAGACTGATTTACTGAGTCACTGCTTCAGCAGGTGTATTTGCAAGATATATGTGCACACATACAGATTGTGACATACATTTTCTACATCCATCAGTATGTGCGTGGCTTTATATGGATGTATGTGTGCACCAGGGTCCCAGTTAAACATGGATTTTGCCATTAATGCCTTAGCTGGTGTCTTTCTACATGTTGCTGCTGAAGGGCACATTTATCTGCTATCACAGGCTTCACTTACATCCATAATTCTGTCTTTGGCTTTCTAGTGGTGTACTATTGCACCAGGGTCCAAGGTGCACTTTCATTCTTTTTAATTGAATTACTTTTTAATCAGGTTTGCGCGGTACAATGTGGCTTGCAGCTTTGCTGAAACACATTTAATTACTGTAACTGCCAATTACTATGCTTTCTTTGAATCACCTGCTTTAAGTAAGAGTTGTGTGGCATGGCAGGTTAACGCAGTGGTCTGCAGGTGTGATGGTCTTGGGTTTAAAATATTGGACAGGTGTTTATTTTGTAAGTGTGTATTATAAGATTAAAAACACATAGTGAATATAGCTCAATTTAGCTGAGCTTAGCGAAGCTGTGTGAAGCGGCACTCTGTGCAGCAACATGCTAACACAATATAAAGAAAAGAAAAATAGGGAGATAGGAAAGTAGTGAAGTGGGGTGCAAGCAGGGGAAAAATATAGTGAAAGGTAGGTAGGGATGTGCAGAAAGGGTGTAGGAAAGAACCATAGCTATCCATTTCTTCTACAGCAACAACTGTGCACTTTTACAGAATTGGTACATGACTTTGAACTCTCAACCCCAGAGAGAGGGGTGAGGCAACATAACTGTGTTGTCAAGCCAATTGGATCAAATTACTTATGTCCAGTGGACATGTGCAAAATGGAGTGCTATGTATGGGAAGATTTTTTTTTTTTGGGACAGGTGCCCATTTTTTTTTAAGTGAGAGTGAAAAGTTGGGGAAGGGACATAGGCACGTGTGGGGGAGGTAAGTTGGGTAGGTGAGGATGCATTTGCAGACAGACATGACAGACCAGACAGCAGACAGGGATGGTGTGTGACACATGTGAGGGGTGAACACCTAGGATATGGAGGGTGTTTGTGGAATCTAAGTGCCATGTGCCTCCAGATGACAGCGGCATGAGTCACATCATCACCCATGGGATTGTTGGCACTGGTCCTCCACTGACCCGAGGGTGGCAGTGCGGGATGCTGGGCACCAGGGCAAGGCTGCCCAACCAGGTTGGGCAGCATGCCCTCAATCCAGCGCAGGTGGCGGCCAAACCCATGGTAGACTATCCTGCGCACCAAGAATGGCAGCTCATCCCAGGTGACAACACCCCTTCCACCACCGCTCCCAGTGGGTGGCTGGGCCCCTTTCCATGGGGCGGTACTACCTGATGCCACAAGTAGTGCAGGGGTAGGAGAGAGAGCACCACTGGTCTGGGATCCAGATGTGCTGGGGCCCAATGCCATGGCCAGTTGAGGCAAGGTAGGAGGATCAGCCGGAACCAGCCTACCTTGACATGCTGCCGTGAATGAGGTATTGCAATAAGTTATGATTAGTAATAACCAGACCACTGTTAGTATTAACAGAATGGAACATCATTTTACTTAATCCAAATACATATTAATGTATAGTATGTGTAACAAAACAATAAATAACATAACAGTGCATATGGTAACAGCATGCCAGTAAGAAGTGCACCATAAGGGCAACAAAATAGTTTAACAAAGTATATTAATAGTGAATCATAATAACACATAACAATATTACATCACATTTTGCAAAAATATAGTTAGCTTAACAACATATGTTAATATTAAATAATAATAATAAATAACAATAATAAATAAGTGAAGGTAAGGGGTGGGGAGAGAGAGAGAGAGAGAGAGAGAAACAATCCATTACTGGCAGTGCAGACTATATCCCTGAAAACACTGCTACTAAATACTCTACAGGTGTGTATTGTCAGTTCTGAGTACAGTGACCACAATTCTCCTATAGGTGATGCAGCATGTACATACCTCTCAAGCTATTAGTATAGGTCAGTATGGACCAAGCAATAACAAATGCAGGTGCACTACTATACAGAACACTTTCACATAATGTGGACTTCTATAACTATCAAGATGGTCTGTAAGCAGATTTGGTAATACATTGCATTCCAGGTAATTATTTTTCTGGTAATCCTGTGACAGATGGATAAGGCAGTTTTAATTACGTGAAATTGTGGCACTTGAGTGGCATGTTTATGTACAGTACATAATCTAGACATCTGTCATGCCGGGTTCACTTCAAAATCTTGAAAGCTCAAGATGCTGAAAACTCATAATACCAAATCTCATAATGTAGAAAAATACAGAGAATACCAACACTGATTATATTGCAGCAAAAATACATACTGAAACATATTACCCTTTCTTCTACAATTATAAGCAGGGGGCAAGCCCCCCTGCACCTTCCATGTCGGGGGCTGTGCCCCACACACCCCCTGCTACTTAAATATGTCAACTCCGAGATCACACTTCCTGACAGTAAGATGAGTTATGTTGTAGTATAATACATTAAAAGGGAACATGACTAAGGTTACAACAGGCAGTCATAAAGCATGTAATGGTATATTTCCCATTGTTTTCTGTGAAGTCTCATCTCGGAGATGATATATTTAAGTAGCAGGGGGTGCAGGGGGGGCTTGCTCCCGGCTTATAATTGTAGAGGGTAATATGTTTCTGTATGTATTTCTGCTGCAATATAATCAGTGTTGGTGTCCTTTATGTTTTTCTATATTATGAGATTCAGTATTATGAGTTTTCAGTATTCTGAGATTTCAAAATTTTGAGTTCAGTATTTTGAGATTCAGGATTTTGAGCTTTCAAGATTTTGAAGAGAATCTGTCATGCCTTAGCTGGCAGGCATGGGAACAGAACCAAATAGCTGTAGCTGCAGGGGACATCTGCAAAAAAATTATCTTAATTGGTATTGCTGATAATTGTCTGAGAAATGGTAGCGCAAACATATCTGCTCACAACATGGGTTACCTCAACCATGTACCATATACCATTTGTTCCTGGAGTGTGAGCAAAAGTGAACATTATGTGACTGAATTCATTTTGCATTCTAGAACTATTACAGTGCTATACTTGACTGCCGTGACAATAGAACACAATGCATGACATACGGCCATAATGTATTTATTAAATCAGATTTCTGTAGGAATTAACAATGCTGCTTAACACTTTATTGGTTTTGCTAATAGATGTCTGTGAAGTCCACACAATATTTGTCCATAGACTGGGCTACCTCAGCCATATACTATTATTACCTGAAGTAAGAGGAACAGAGAACATAATGTGACTGATATTGGCCTGGAGACAGCCTTGGACCATACTATGAGTTAAACAATACAGTTTGCAGGCCATTACTTCTGCATTCTACAGCTATTACGGTGTTACACTTGACTGCAACAACCTTACCATAGACAAGTAATGCATACAGCTCTACTGCAATGGTTATGACAGCACAATCCTGCTGTACACTATTTTGCTTAGTGTTATTGGTATTATTTATTGTTTATGGCAATACAAGTGTTATTGTCCATTTATTGCACTATTGCACTACAGCTCTACTTGCCCATTAATTGCACTACCCTTCTACTTACCCATTTATTGCACTGCAGGTTTTATGGTGTATACTTTACTGCAGTAAATGCCTTACTCTTTCTTGCGTATTGCACTACAGTTAGCATAATAAATCTGTACATACCACACTCACGGCACAATCTGGCCAAGCAACCGGCATGGGACTCGACTTTGAGAGCCCTCTCATCTGCAGCTGTTGAGACAGAAGTACACCATTATGCATACCAGTTTTGCAGACATTCATCTTGCATATTTGTCAAACAGGAAAAAATTGCTTACATATTGTGGGCATTCCCTGATCTATCTTCTTGGACCCAGGTGTCAAAGGTTCCCCTCTTTCACCTCTTCAGGTCATCATAATGGTGATGACAGTGCTCACTTATGCAGGAGATACCACTAATACTGGTGAGTTCCCTGAACAACCGGTCACAGGCCTTTGCCTTACACTCTGAGCCCTGGAAAACTCCCTGCAGCAGCCTGGGTTTATAATTTTTAACCAGCAGCCCAAACAATACCCTGGACTCCTGAATACCCCATCTATGTGCCCGAAAGTGAGCACCTTCACCAACACCCCCTGCCATATCCACATGAGATAAGACTCCAAACACTGTTGCAAAATTCCCACTTATTGTGCTTAACAGGCTATTTTCAAACCCTTACACATCATTGAGCAACATACAAAAAAAGCTCCGTATTGCTTAGCAGAGCACATACCAGCTAAGCGCAGCTAAGCAGTGTGAAAATTTGCACAACCGGGTTTTAGCTCAGCTTACCATCACACAAACAATAGTAGCTATTAGCATGTTTAAGCAGTGCTCAGCCCAGTGCAGCTGTGCCATATTTCACAAATCTGTCTTCAAAATTAAACATATCCAATAAATTAATTTATAGACATCTTATCATTGCTATGGACTTGAACCCAGGACCTACTAAACATTAGGCTGTATCTCTACCAATTTAGCTACTTGGATATTATGAAAACTGGCATACCTTCACATATACTACTGGGCTACCTGTGAGCATTGCTAAGAACTGCAGTATGCCAGGCAAATGCACTTAAATAAACCCAGACATAAACAATTAATTACATCTAGTTTCTAATTTACATGTCTAGCAACTGTCAGCTAAGTATGTATTTGTGCTGCTTGGCTCTGTGGTGCTCCACTCCATGCTACACAAATAGCAATAAAAAAAAAAAAAAAAAAGAAAACATTATTTACAATTGCCTAAATATGTAATTATAATTAATGACATCTGATTTCTATTTTTAGATGTTTGGCAGCTGTCATCTGTTTATATATGAGCACAACTTGGCATTGTCGCACTCTGCACCATGCTGTGCAAACATACAAAAAATGGAAAAAAATATTTAAAATTAAGTATTATACATTTGACCCAATTCACAGCATTTCAACAGTAGCAGGGAGCAGTACAGGCCATCCATGACCACTGGTAGCCACTACACTTATCCCTACACAGATTCAATAACCCAGTTCCTATACTTTTCCTCGACAGTGCACCATCATTAATATGCATGGTGCACTGCTGAGGGCGAACCATGGCCGTGTACATGGATACATTCTGTGTAGGTTCTACATGGAGCCTACATGGATTTTATTAAACCCCAGGGTTTGCCAAATCAAGCTTTTCACCAGCACATACTCTAGCAAATGTTTCTGCAGACATAACATTGCACTTTGAACCTGTGTCAACTTTGAGTTTTATGGGTTTTCCATTTATCCAAATGGTAAAAAATACTTCTTTGTCCATAAATCTACTGCATTAACTGCATCATGAAGCACTGACACACCATCAACATGAAAAGTAGGGTCATGGCTTTCTAACTGATCGGCTTGTTTCTTTGAATGTTCCCTTTTAGTAAAAGAATGTATGTGTTTTGATTTACAAAACCTTTTGAAATGATTCCACTTACTGCACATTTTAACCCTGTTTCTCAAATTAGCTATATATGCTGCAAATGTTTCACCAGGCTTTAGATCTCTTGCGTAAAATAAATGCCTTTCCATTGTAATATTCATCTGGGGGTTACACATTTCTCTAAATTTATGTTTTAAGCATTTGAGACCCACCATTGACTCAGCTGGAACAACTATATGATGGTTCCCCCTCTCCTGCAAGACAACAGGTGCATACACAAATGAACGTACTCTTTCTGTGCCTTCTGAGTGAGCTAAATTAAGCAGAATAAATGCCTTTGTATGGTCACCTTTATCAAAAAATGCAGCCTGTATAAAAACATCATACTCTTGCTCAAATACTCTCCAGCTCTTTACAATATTATTGCCAAGCACAAGTGGAGCTGGTCTATGAAATCTTTCAGCCATGCCAACAAATTATGCACAAACACACTGAAAAATATGGCAACTGCTATGTGTGCCTATAATAACATTCAAGTGCACAATAAACTCTTCAAAATACTGTACTTTGAGAAATATGCATTTTAATGGCTGTATTTTGTGAAATAACTGTACTGTAATACTGCACAAACATGGGAACACTTCATGTACTTCAGACAACACAAATAACTGATTAATGTGAAAAAGTAGTGCTTAGTGAAAAAAATGTAGTTTTCTTATTTTATTCACTTTATGCGATTCAGACTTTATTTCAGTTTCCATAGTTATTTTTAATATTTCTGTTAATATATCATAATTTAGAATATTTATGTTACTTAGAATTTATTTAGTGTTCTGAATTCCTCGTTTCATATTTTGTGAATAAAAAGTAGTTTGAGCAAGTTTTAATACCTGAAATTTGTTTCTGACCTGTTTTGCAAAGTATACATGCAGCAGGGATGATTCACTCCTCCACATTCCTCCATTCTTAACTGAGTGCCTGCCAGGTTCGAATCTGAAGAATCTGGATCCCCTTCTGGCATCATGTCCTTTTAGACAGGTCACTTCTGACACCATGTCGCTTGTCCTTTTCTAGTATAGATGATGTACAGGTGGATTAGTTTGTTTATATGCTTTATTACATAAAAATACTGATTAACAGACAGACTACACAGACATACATGCTTACATCTCAACAGCTAACGACAAATTGGCAGTCAGGCTTGCACATGCTCAGTATTTATACAGTTGTGCAAGCCCCTAGAAAGCTTTTTAAAGCTGTACACATATATTGATCTACAGGACTCTTGGCAATTTTTGGAAAGGATGAATAAAGCGGAATTTAGGTATAGTGTAATGTTTGTAATGATAGATGTTCAAAACTTACAATCAGTCATTCCTCATAACATTGGACTAGCTTGAGGTGAGAAGTTATTATTTGAGCTGGCAGACATTGAAGCATAAAAAGTTAATGTTTTGGCAACCCTGATGGAAATGGTATTGAGTTATAATTTTATATACTTTGAAGGCCAATGTCTTAAGCAAGCAGCTGGGGTTGCTATGTAGGCAGCTTGTGCCCTCATATTTGCCAACTTAGTAATGGCATACTGAGAAAAGCATTATGTTTTTAACAGTTTATTTAAAGAGTGTTGATTGATATATACTGATTTTTGGATGACATATTTATTTTGTGGAAGGATTCTGTGGAGAAATTGTAAGAGTTAATTTTGTATATTAATAACACAGTGGATTTTTTTAAATTTACCCATGCCCATAGTGAGGAAAAATTGCATATTTAGATACTGAACTATCCAAATATATAGTTAATAAGAAATTTGTTTCTAACAGCCACAGGAAGCCTACCTTCTTTAATTTGTATCTGGACTTTGAAAGCTGTCACCCTAAACACCTGAAAAAAGAAGTAGGTTAAAGTTCAGTTAGTCAGGCTTGCAAGGAGAGTGTCAGATATAGACATTTTTATAGGGAGAGTGAAATTTTGGCAGATATGTTTTTAAAAGATGCTATCCTAAGAAATTTGTAGTGGATATTATGGAGGAAGTAGGGAATAAAAGAAGGAATGGCAGTATAAACCTATTATAAATTCAGTGGATAATATTGTAAGTCCACAAGTTGTCCCTAGTAATAATGTTAACTCCTTTAGTTATAGAAAATGTTTATAACAACTTATTCCTTGGATAATGAAAAATTAAAGGAAGCCATAAAGAAAAATTGGAATATATTTAACCTGGATAGTACTATTTTAAATACATTAGGGGATAGACCTACTGTTATCTAGGGTCTATATTATATCATCAAACGCTTAAAAAAGCGAACGATGAAAAATCGACCCCATGTAAGCGAAAGCTTACAATCTCGAAAGCTTAGACTTGGGAAATAAATCGCCGTTCCAAAAAAAAAAAAAAAAGAAAAAAAAGTTCGACCAAGATGCATTTGATAGAATGCGTCTTCAGTCATCTAATAGGAACCCTGTTATCTACAGGAAGGATAGGTCATTCAAGAATTTATTAGAATCAGACCAAAGGTTTATGGTTAGAAACATCAACTCTAAACACGGTATATTGAAATGTGGATGTTGTACCCAGTGTTCAGGTGTTTTAGTTATGAATAATTTTACAGTGAGAGGTGTTACATATCCAATAACAGGCCATTTGACATGTGATTCAAGTCAAATGGTGTATTTAGTTAGCTGTTGCTTATGTCAAGCATTTTATATAGGAAAAACTTCAAGAAAATTGAAAGAGAGAATCTATGAAAACTTGTTGGATATTAAGAAAAACAAAATGACTAATGCTTTAAGTAAACATATACAAGTTAATGTTACACGTAAGTTTAGTTATAGACCAAATATTGATGGATGCTGAAGGATTCTTTATTTCAGAGCATTTAAACAAGTGTGAGCTGGTGTGGCACTTGAAATTAAATGCAACCCATTTGCCAGGGCTGAATTAGTCCTGCTCCATTTATTCTGTTTTAAAACTAAAGTATCACAATGCTTAATTTATTTGAGTTCTACAATATCTTCTGTTTGTTTAAATTTCTTTTGTATCAATTATATTTATTTTTATTGGTTGTTTTAATCACATGACAAGAAAAAAACATTGCATATTTTTTGGATTAAGCATTGCATTTAGTTTTGAAGAAGTTCCTATTTGTAATTTGGAATAAAAGCAATTAACTGTAGAAAGTGTTATATGTTTTTAAGTTTCTATAAACAAAGACAGTTTTAGAAGTTTCTGAGAGTCTGGAGTATCCAGCACTACAGACATAGTGGTTATTGTCCAGTGTATAATGTCACAATCAAGTGGTGAGGCTGCCAAGCATTGATCAGCTCTGAGCAAATCAGCCTTGTGATGCACAGATGCAGGTAATGTATACCAAGGCAGAGAGTTGATATACTGCATGAGGAGCCCAGCTTTATACTGTGAACAAATCAAGTCATCAGTTTTTAAGATCAATGTGTAAAGAACAACTTGTGCAGTTACTGTCCTTTTTGTCAATATTAAATATAACATTGCACTTTATCCTGAAAGTTAGATAAACAAAATTATGGATTTTAAGCAGAGGAGTTAAAACTAAGTTTGGCTGAAATATAATAAGGTTGTATAATTTTAAAGAACAACTAAACACTTTAAGTAGGCAAAGTTAAATGTAAGGAAGCTGGAAAGAGTGAGCATGCTGCAGCACAGAACAATCATTGTGCATGCATGTGCAGAGGATTAAGGCCATGAGCTATTAATTGTCTGCTTCTTTTGGTCCAGAGTTTGATTCCCTAAACATTCATTTGCCTACTGTGTGACCATGAGTAGGTCACTTAACCAGACAGTGCTTTGAGGTAATTGGGAGTTTGGGGAAAGCTGCTCAAAATTCTCCAGGGCCACATGCCTTGTGACTATCTATATTGCTATAACTATATTTGGGAAAATGAGAATTAGTTTACATCTACAAGAATATGGGTTTATGATGGTAGTTATGTCCTTTCCATTGTAAGAAGTGATGGACATGAAGTGCGTGAGACAAGTAGTAGAATCACACTGTGGGGCAGATGAAGAAATAATGGCATCATGAAGAAATCAGCGTAGCTCCAATAGCAGAAAAGGTCAAAGAGAACAGATTGCATTGTTTTGGTCATGTGTATGAAAGCAAAAATTGATTTGGTGAAGAAGCATTGAGAAAGACAGGAAGAAGGCAAGATGAAACAAGGGCATCCAGCAAAGATATGGGTAGATTGCATGAAAGAAGACAAGTGACAGGCATGAGAGTGGAACCAGTAAGAAAGGTGGCACCAGTTGACATAACAACCCAATCCCATGTGGGAAAAGGGATTGATGATGATGATGATGGTGATGATGATGGAAGTCCTTTACATGCATCAATCACAGGTAGAAATACACTTTCAAGCAAAATCCTACTTCTAGACTTCTATACATAGAAAGTGATGAAGAGATTTACTTAACTCAGCAAATAGTAAAGCACAGTTCCAAGAAGCTGTATGCTTGTCCACTTATCCACTTTTATCTCAGGGCTGCTTATAGAAACCACCTGCTAAACATTGTATTTATGTTTTCTTTATTCTAGGGGCAAATTAACATCTGCCCTCAGCAACTAGTGAAAAACAAAGATAATAGAGGATATTTTTTTGTCAACTTATGTCCTAAGATAGCTTACTGAAACTGACGTCTAAGCATTGTACTGATCTGCTCTATATATTTGAAGGAGGGGTGGAATGGACATGTGCCCTCGGCAACTAATAAAACATAATTCTTCACCATAGTTTACAAAAAGCCAATCCAAAACATTTTGTATTCAAATTTGTTGTGTTTGGGGGATGGGGTAAGTGGATACCTGCCATCAACAACTAAAAAGTAAAATTCTTAGAAAGTGCTTGTCTTACACATATGTCTTGAAATTGCTTACAGAAAGTGAATGCCAGACAATTTATTTACCTTGACTCTGAGGAAGTCAGTTTACTAAACATCACTCTTGGGCAGAGTCTGAAAAAGATCTATGGAAATCAGTGTTCTACGTCAGACAACAAACAAATTAGATTTTTTTTTGGGGGGGGCTATAAACGACATCTGCAATCAGTGCCAGTTATAAGACAATTCTTTAAAGTTCCTTGATCTCCACTGATGAACAAAGACAACTTATAACAATCTATTTTTAAATGCTTTACCTTTTTGTATTTTGGCAGTGTTGCTAGAATAGACACCTGCCATCAGAATGTAGTGAACACAATTCTTAAAAAATGTTTACTGCCCACATATGATCTAATGTAATTTTCAGTAATCAATTGCCAAATATTTTATTGTTTTTATATGTTTGAGCATGGGGTTAGAACAGCTTGCATTGCCTGCAGATCTTCTAGCAAGAAAAGAAAGTTTCAATGGAAACTGCCAGAAAAGTGATTGTTTTCTTGCTGCTCCTGTTTGTTTGAGTTGATGTTTAAGATCAAATATCTTTTCCATCAGAACAACATTTCATAAAGATGAATGACAGGGTAAATGTTTCATATCTAGTTATAATATTTTGATTGCAGACTAATACACAGTTGTAATGTTTATATGTGCCTCTTTTGGGGTGGGGTCCAGATATAGCACATGTTCCTCTTGTACTGGTCTTGGGAGGATTCATAATGCTTTCATGTATCATTATATGCATATCATCTCAGTGATAGAGATGAGCAGATAGAGGTTATTCAAATAAACCCTGAGAATGTGAGCAGGTACATTGCAGGTCAATAACAAAATGAGCATTTTACAAATGGCTTCATCTTAAGCAGGAGAATATTGCTTAGGTATGCAGGATGAATATGAAAGGCAATATATTTTCCTGAGAAAGCTTTTTACCAGCAGCATAATTATTTAATTATGAATCATTTAAGTCTGTCATCTTGAATAAAGTCGCTGCCTGTCTAATGTATTAATTATTTTTAGGTTCAGGTCAGAGACAGCGGCAAATGCAGAACTGTTACATTTTTATTTTTTGACTGATAAAATGTATGACGATATTATCTATGTCATGTCACTTGGGAGTTATTTCACTTGGCAGAACGCTCAGGGATACATTGTCATTTATTTGGACAAATAAATACCTTTGTCAAAAATTAGAGAGAACATTGGAAAAAGAATCCATGAGGTTTTATTTCAGCTTATTAAGAAACATAGCTCTGGCAGTCTGTTCTGCACTACTCCCAACACCTGCTTATGCCAAGCTGTTGAGAGGGATTGCTCAAAAAGGGTAGAAACTTTCCTATTAGACATCAGAATCATTTACATAAATTCTGTAGTTTCAGGTGTCCCCTTAATTAATAGCATTCTGTCAGTGCAGCTCTAGCTGATCTCATTAAGCAATAACCTATGACTGGATGTGGGTAATGCTGGATTTACCCATGGTTGGTATGTTTGGTCACAAGGACGAAGCCCGAGTGACCAAACAAAGCCAACCGTGGGTAAATCCAAGATTGCTCACACCTAGCTGTAGGTTATTGCTATTATACAATGACATTATTTAAGAAACAAATACTTACTTTTGTTAAATAATGTCTTTGTATAATGCCTCCATGCTGCTCTTCCCCGTTTTTCAGGTATCCTGGGGCTTTTTCTGATGTACTGCGCATGCATATGGGACTTGTGTTCCCATACTTATGCAGTATATCTATGCTGTGCAAAGATAGCAACAGAGAAAGGAAGATCTCCATTGCTTCCTTTTTTTTATTTATTGAGAAGAAAAGAAAGAAACCAAGAGACTTTTTACATTCAGGAGAGCTGGGCCAGACAAAATAAAAGGATAATCAGATAAGTTTCTTTAGTTTTGCAGAACGTACCTGATTATCATCTTATTTTTGTCTGTGCCATCTCCCTCATTTGTTTCAGGTCTTCCATTTTCTTTTTTCGTATATAAACAAAAAAGAAAAGTAAAAAAAAAATTATGAGATATACTAATGGGAAAAAGTCTGGGTGACCGGACCTTTTCTTGTTGGTATATTCTCGGATTTACAAAGGCCATGCTAGTTGGGCTGGCCAATCACAGTGCTCATTTTTGAATATTAATGGACAGTCATTGCACAATTACATTATAACTGCAATGTGGTATTGGATTTAAAATTATGTACTCATTACACCTCTCAACTGTTCTTATTTTGGAGAAACACTCATATTTTCAGGTCTGACTTAGGATGCCCCTATTTTTAGAGGTATGTCCCTATTTTCAGATTTGACTTACCACTTCACACAATGTTTTGTATACTCCTTATCCTATCTGATTTGATAAGCTGTTTAGCACACAGAAAACCACACTGCATAAGAGGACAAACATCTTGTACCTCCCTTTTTTATGAAGCAAAAATAATTGACCTTGTGGGGTAGTAGTTTGAGATATAGTTCATTCATGTCTACAAATTTTACACTGTCTCTTTGATAATGTACTTATATTTTCCATCAGTTTGTCACTCTCTTTTTTTAATATGTGTTTCTGAGTAGTATACAGTATTCCCACTGCAAGTGGAAAGAGTTAAGTTATGTGCTATTTGGTATTCAAATTTTATGCTAAATAGATGTCCAGATTTTAGCTGGATGTTCCTGTTTTCAGTGTCTGCAGATTGAGGTATGCATTCCATACTGCTGACAGTAGCCATTATATAAGTTCAGTATCAGTGATTACAGGATTAGTAAATGCTCATCCTTTTTCTTAGCCTACTGACAAGCAATCACTCATGATTTCAGCAAGCTTAATGAGAAAATGTAATGATGTACAATGTTTAATGCCCACAAAATTGTAAGATGATCCTATGCTACAATTTCTGATTTTAAACAATACATGGTCAAGGACTTTTTGTGCAGGAATTTGTCTATGGAGAAAACTATGTTACATGGACATTCTGTGCTTCAGTCTAACTATGAATTCTATCCTTCTGCTGCTACAACTTGAAAGTAATGTGTGTCATTGAAAAGAAATCAGAATAAGGCTAAAGAGCTAAGGGCTTCTGTATTGAAGTTATTGAAGTCTGACATGCATTTGACGTTGGTGTGGTTGTGACATACAAGTTGCCTGTTTGGCCCAGGAAATGTGTGAAATTGGTCCTGTGAGATTAACACATTACCACACTTAACAGATCATAAAACAATAAAACATAATAATATCTCTCTTGAAAAAGTGAAGTGTAGTCTGCCATGTGATGTTGTCATCAAAGCTTCTATTGAGTGTTTGAGTACCATAATTTTATGTTTTCAACTACAATAAATAGAGTATGAATGCATAGAATTGAAGCAAATGCCAAAAAAATTCATTGCAATATCTTTAAAATATTTTTGTATAGGGGGAGGAACTTCATCTCCTGCACCCCTGATATAAAGTATAGACCCAGTACACCTGCTACTATCACCTGTAGGATCTCCCATATTTTAACTACACATGACAGAAAACTTATTCATTCCTTACTTACTTCCCTCACTCTCTTGCAGGGTGCAAGGGGGATACAGGGGTCACTGGAATCATTCCTAAAGCATACACACAGCATACTCACCCAGTAGGCAGTCTGAGTCCACTCCACTGTGCACCACCTCTGCCCTTGTGCTTTAAGTGTTAGGGGTATCCAGTATTCTATGTGTATTTTACACTGCATAGTGACTAGTTTGAAGACAAGTGCTTCATTGTCCTAGTTTGTAAGCAATAGCCTTATAGTCTGTAAAGTCTCCTCTACTGAAATCTTGCTGGTCAGCATTTACTCTCTACTTCCTAAGAGACACTGACATTTACTCTTACTGTTCTTACTCACGATATTTCTTTCTCTTATATTAGCTTCATGCCTTCTAGACTTGCTATTTTCATTATTTATTTCTCTTGTCTTTCTTAAGTGGAACTGCATGTCTTCAACAAATTCATCATTGGTCTTCCCCCTTCCTTTCTTATTTATCCTTGCCTGAGACATTTATTAAACCACTTTCATCTCTGACCTAGTATTTGTGCGCAGTCAACACTGACTCAGTGCACTCAACTGTCTTTGTAGTGTATTTCTATTTTGCTATCAAAGTGTCCCTGCAAGCAAATAGATATGTATGTAACAGTGAGGTCTGAAGTTTGAACACCAGTCTGTGGGCTATAATTTTATGTAAATTTTAAATGTCATGGCAGCCTAAAACAAAGAACTTTGTCCACTGTAATAGTTCCATTTTCTTATACCACGGCAGTCCCATTGGTAGTTTCTACTTTAGCTATACTCAATTCAGTGTCTTCCTTCTTTAATTTTATTTTTCTTCTTGTGTAACCACTGAATTCTGAGCCTGTAATTTTCCACAGTTGAACAACTGCATTCTGGCTTACTTTTTCTCATTGTTTTAATGATCTGTGGGGGTTGGAGTGGCTTTTGGACTTTGTATTTCAAAGTCCATAGAAACCTATTTATATTATAGAGCTGTTCAAACAGTCAACTGCATGTTTTAACTATTATTACCATTAGTTAGGTCAAAGTGATATTGGACTAACTCTCCTCCTAAGCTGTGTCCTACAGCGACAAACTCAAGACTTCTGTCTACTAGCTCAGTGGCTTTGAAAATAAAATTGTTCATTTGACTTACCTCTCTCAGAAGATTTGTAGATTTTAAGTTACTGATTTTCTTCTCTGTCTGTTTGCAAGTTTTCAAGCCACTTCATTCACCCTCCCTAATGCTCAGGCTCACTCCACTCCCCTACCCTACCCCCAATTCCCACCCACGCCTCATACTCTAAATTCATATTTCCATAGCACTGCCCCATCTTCTTCAAGCCTATACTATCAGTTCCTCCCAGAAGGAATCTTTCAATAGAATTGCTCCGAATTGTAACAACCACTCTTGTGTACCATCCAAAGTGTCTTAATCTTTGCCCCATATAACTATTAAATTACATGTCTGCAGTCAACCCAGTACCCTCCTAACATTTTCTAGTCCTTATTTACAACAAAGATAAAGCGCATATTAAATAAGATGATCTTAACTCAGGTCATTTTACTATTCCTCTTCACTCTACTAGCCTTCATTACCAATTATCAAATCCATCTCCTTCAAATACTTAGGACTTCAAGCAGTCTTCACAAAGAATGTCAATATTTACACCACATACAATTCTCTATAACACTCTATCTCTACAAACAAACTATATCTGATTTATTTATCTATACATATCTCAAAACTAAGTATCCAAATGTATGATCAAAATCAATCCAAAACCAAAATATAACTGGCCACACTCTTTCCTTTGTAAAATATCTATTAAAAAATTAGCAGAGATATTTGCCCCAACCTAGGTCCCACTTTTCATAAAACCATCACTTCCCACCCCAAAATAAACCAGTCACCTAATACATCATAGCAAAAAAACAGAACCCAAACCCACATTACTAAATATAAACCTACGAACGTATGTTCAATAAAGTCCAGGACATACTTGCCACATACACTCCTGATATAGTCAGAGCTACTGAAGCCTGGTTAAAAAAACAAATAAAGGATAATGAGATCACCCCCCTCCCCCAATATTCAGGCATGATAGATAAAACAAGTATGCAGGTGGTGTACCAGTCATCTATAAAAACTCCCTAACCATTACCTTACTTCCACAGGAAAGACCCACATTTAACAATGCTGAACTTCTAATAACACTTTTAAAAATCAACAAAAGGAAAACTATGTGTTTAACAGCAATTTATACACCATAAAAGAATAACATTGATACTGCTAAAAGCATCCTCTGTTAGATAACCAAACAAATTATCCATGAAACTATAACACTTGGAGATGTAAATATGGACTGGCAACTCATAAATTCTACTAGCCCCACTGAATCCATAAACTTGTTCATCTTCAGACAATCAATAACCATACCTACAAAATCAATAAAACTTTAGGGAGACATTCGACATTAGACTAGATTCTTACAAACAAACCAGACAAAATGATAAAAGTAGGCTGCCTCCCAGATAGAAAAAGTAATCACATGCTGACATATGCTATTAGAACTCATCCTAACCTATATAATATATTATATATAATCAAAACTCCATGTCAAACAAGATAAGCAAAATTACTATTCCAAATTACAACTAAAAAAATAACTTTTTGGGTCATCACTAAATAAACTATTCCACCCTGGCAAGACCACCACTCCCTCTCCAAAAACGGACTGTACAACAGACTCTATCCCCACACAGTTTAATTACTATTTTAGGCAATCAATATTATCTCTCTTATACATTACTACATTTGCCCCACTCTTTCTAGCCCTGTCCAATCAAATCCACTCACAGCTTTTCAATTTTAGTCCAGTACCTGCCTTGCTCATAAGAAAGTTGTTCCTTAAACTAAAAACTACTTCCATAGCTGTAGACCAACTCCCATCAGACACCTAAAATGGCTACAGAAGTCATAGCCTATCCTATGTCTGTACTAAGTAACAGGCCCATAGCAAAAAGATATGTCCCATCACTGTGGGAAAAAAATCCTATGTTATACCACTGCACAAAGGCGGTACAGCTGCAGAGTTTAATAACTACATATCAATAGTGAGTCTCTTGCCTCTCTCCAAAATATTAGAGAAATGCTTCCATATGCAGCTGATGCAATACCTAAACTCAAATAACCTGCTGTCAAAAACACAACATGGCTTGGCCCTAGTACAGCACCACTACTGCTCTACTACATTTTACCAATATAATAAACCGATATAGAAATAATGGTCTACTTGTACCTACCATGGTCTTAGACTTATCAACGGCATTTGCTACTGTCTTACACCAGCAACTGCTGATTCAGCTCTCCTCAATAGGACTTTCACAATATTAATTGTTGTGGTTTCTTAGTTACCTGTCTGGAAGGCAACAAGCCGTTATATGTCAGCAAACCTACTCATCATTTTAACCAGTTACTACAGGTGTCTCTCAGGCCTCTATACTGGGTTGTCTCCTATTTAATATATTTAATAATGACATCCACACCTCCACTCACCATGCTAATTTAGTTCAGTATGCAGATGACTCAATATTAATATGTGCTCCAAGACATTAACCAAAAGTCTTTCTCCTCTGTAGAAACCTAGCTAAAAGAATCATATCTCCTACTCAAACCCAAGAAAACTAAGTTAATGCGTTTTACCTCTAAAAGTTACCATAATCAAAATCAAAGTTTTACCATAAAGCCAGTAAATAATGCTGTCATTGAAAACTGTAACTCACATTAAACTTGTAAGCATTACAATAGATGGCAATCTCAAATATCACCATAGTATAATGCATGCCATTAAACCAACTCACCAGAAATTAACTTTACTATATTTATAGGATCAATGGATTCCTTACAGATACAGCAAGAAAAACTATAGCCACCACCTTCTTATTGTTGAGTCTCTTATATACTGCTCATATCCTAACAAACTTAAACAATACTCAAAGAAAGAAACTTGCCTCCTGCTACAAGAAAGTAGCTACTTTTGTCACTAATCTCCCTTATAGGACCCACCATTGTCATAGCTTAAAGCAATTACCTAACATATTCATAAATAACTACAGCACACAAACTCATTCATCATCCGGAGAAATGCCGTGCACTACATAACTTATTACT
The DNA here is from genome assembly GCF_019279795.1 of Protopterus annectens. Lineage (NCBI taxonomy): Eukaryota > Metazoa > Chordata > Ceratodontiformes > Protopteridae > Protopterus > Protopterus annectens. Next base: position 1,145,809,622 of record NC_056732.1, on the reverse strand, counting down.
AACCTACTGTCCAGCAAAGGACCTCCACTCTAGTAACAAATTCTTATTACTTACAAATAAGTTAAATAATGTGCAGGAGACTCATTCTACTCCCAATACACTGGTAAACTCTGGAATATTATCGCCACACAAATAAAACTCTCCAACAAACTCAGTAGTTTTAAACTACTGTTTAAACAATATCTTAACCAATCCTGATTCTGCACATGTTCATCTCAAGGTTGAGACTATGTGTTATACATATGATACTCTGCAAATTCTCATCTTAAAAAAAATACGCTCAACCTCTCACTGAAATGACAAAATTATTTTTATACATAACTAACTGCTGCTTGTTTAATCCACTAAGATGCACATGGGCTTTCAATTTAGTAATTTCCACCTCTGTAAAATCTTAGAATGTATAAGTGTAACTATTGTTCATACATAAATGTAAATATAAATGTAACGACTCTGTGTTTAACTGGAAGTTAAAGTATAATGCAATGTAAGCAAACAGAGCTTTTCTCATCGTGCTTCCACTGAAAATGGGTATTACCCAGTCGGACTTCCCCAATAAACAAAGAAAAATAAATAAATAAATAAATATTGCTGTAAACTTTATAATTCTCAGACCACAAAATAACCTACAAATTATAGCATTACATTCAACACAACATTCTTCTCTAATTCCAAAAGCTGAATACAAGATTCTCATATGTATTTTCTTGGGTTACAATTAAAAAACCATTGTAATACCTTTATAAAACAAAATTGCTACAACTTTCCACTAAAGTTTTTTTTTTCTAAATTCATTTACATTCAAAATAATTATCAACCAGCATTGCCCTTTTCTAGCCAGTGCACTAAAGGCTTTACACTCATCTTACTTTCTGTGTAGCAGTAAAAGGACACATCTAATCAGGCTACTTTCCAACTTCGCCAAAGGAGAAAATCCTTTCTTAAGAATTATTCTGATTAATTGGAATGCCCTACCAAAAAAACATACCCCGGGATTCATGAAGCTCAATGCAAGGATGGTGTTAGCCTTGTGCTGACCGTGCAGCGTAGAGATGGAGCAGCAGCACCACATGCATATTAATGAAGACGTGCTGCCGTAACGGCCACGTGCATAGGAAATGTGTATGAGTGCAGGGGGTGTGTCCAAGTGCTGCACGGAGGTGTGAACATATCGGCTGCATACACGCAACCTAAAATGCTGACTAGTACAGCCTGCCTCTAATAGTAGTCACTCCTGTCAGTGTCCATGGATACTGAAATGTATGCAAAGCATACAAGACATTTTTGCGAACACCAAAATAAAAATTAAAGACAAAGGCATGTAGCTGAATATTGAGTCCCCGTCCCTCAAACAAATGATATTTAAAACCCCGTGCCTGTATTCCATTGTAGTGTCGATAGTTATACCAAGTGGAAGCAAAACACATCATGTTAGCATGCCGCCAACTGCTAAGCCTAGCCCAATGGTTAGGGTTACCACCTGTCCTACATTGTGAGGGACAGTCCCGCTCTAGGCAGGTGTGTCCAAACAAAAACCATTATAAATGTCAAATGTCCTGCGATTGTAGGACATAATTATGTCCCATATTTTATGTAACAGTCCCATACAATACTTATTTCCATATATAAACTACCTAAATGTTACAAGAAACAGAATAAGCAAGTAAATGAAACAGAATAAGCAACTACACTGCTACAACAATAAAAGCTTATATTTAGGCATAAAACTAAAGTGCTATCCTTTGTATTGACCGTGGGTATGTGTTGGCCTGTAAATGTGTGTCCCAAAAATGTTCCATCCTGGTCATATGAAAAGGTGGCAACCCTTCCAATGGTCAGAGCATTCGCCCAATATCTGCCCATTCGCAGTCCAAGTTACCCTTGTCAGGATGGCCCATAGATGAACGGGTATTACCCGGGTCTACCTAATAAGTCATGAAAGATAAGTATTTGCATGTACCTATGTGCGTGAAGTACAGCATGTGGATGATCAGAAATGCTAGGGTAGTCCTCACAACCATATTGGTACCAGAGATATGTAGTGTACGCAATGTGTTCTGTTGACTGTGCTATGGGCCATCAACTAGAGAATGGATGGATGGTGTCTGTGGAATATGGGGTTGGGGGGTGACGGGTAATGTAATAATTCACCAAGGGGAGACTGGGTTGGATACACAATAGGTGAACTGGAGGTCTACGAGGGAGCAGTGGGTGAATCAGGAAGATAATCGAAGAACAAATATTCACATACGCAATACAATCCCACAAACATATGAACATTAACAAGTGCAATACACATGTACAGAAACATTACCGGCACATACCCATATGATGGTCTAGCCTGAACTGAGCCATCCAACCTCAAAACACCTGGATACATAACTGAATACCCATCATCCACTTCACAGCACACCACCCCCCCTTCCTGAACATCCACCAAAACCACCCATACTCGGGCTGCTAGATAGGCGCAGCCATATCTGCACATAGTGACCCCTACCCATATCTAGTAGGCAGTCTCACCCTAGGCAGTCTCAGGATTGCAAACTATGGATCCCTTGCATGTATAACCCTACCTTATTGCTGTAAAGCCAAAGAAGGTCATCAGTCCCCACAATTTTTGGATATCCCTCATGGGATAATTATCTGTTCTAAACATTAAACTTGGTGTCACAACACGATGTCCAGTCCTGTAACATCTGGACACAAGTTGAATGAGCAGTAGTTGTCCACAAGACTTCTCAGCCTCCAGCCAGTCCTGCAGAACTTACGACCCGGGATTAAACACCTGACCATGATGCACGTCTCCCCACATCCATTATCGGGAATAGATACCTTACACACTTGCATAGTGGCAGTCAGATATAGGGTGATTAAGGAGCTTTAAAGCAGACGTAAGAGGGTTACCACCTGTCCCACTTTGCGAGGGACAGTCCCTTTTTGGGCAGTTGTGTCTTGACCAAATATAATACAATGGCAAATGCCCTGTGATTGCAGGAAATATTTATGTCCCATATTTCATGTAACAGTTGCATAAAACAGTTATTTCTGTATGTAAAATACTTAAATATTACAAGAAACAGAATAAGCAACTAAACTGCTACAAGAATAAGCTTTCATTTAGGCAAATAAGTAAAGTTCTAACCTTTGTACTGACCGTGGGTATGTGTCGGCCTGTAAAATCTGATGTGTGTCTCGAAAATGCCCCACTTTGGCCATTTGAAAAAGTGGCAACACTAGTGTCACGTAAGCGGGTATGCAAGTGTGTATGCGTGACAGTAAGTGGTGGTGATTCAACGGTATGGGAAATGTAAATAAGCATGTAGGTGCATTTGCATGTGTATGTACAGACCGATATATATATATATATATATATATATATATATATATATATATATATATATATATATATATATATATATATATATATATATAGATATATATATATACACACACACACACACACACACACACACACACACACACACATATATATATATATATATATATATATATATATATATAGATATGAAGACTGAACATGGTCAT
>NC_056732.1:1145801073-1145803573 GCF_019279795.1 Protopterus annectens | reverse complement strand
TGTTTCCTACCTTTCCTGTAATTAGTGTTCCAGATACAGATTTGCTGTATCCAGGACTGTTTGTAACATTCTGAGCCCCCCCAAGCCTTTCTGTGTTGGAGGGAAGCCTTCTAGCTTATCAATGGGAGTGGTAAGCATTAGGTAACCTGTCTACCACAAAAGGAATGGTTCTGGCCCAGAATTTGTAGTTATTGGCCGTTTGGGCGGTCTTCCATCTCTCTCAACTTTCTGATTTGAAGGCCTGTATTTGCACATGTTTCTGTCCTGTAACTCCTGGGCCCATCTCATTTGCTCACTCAAAAAAAAAAAAAAAAATTGTATCTGCTTTTACTGTATTTGTGTTTTTTCCTACTTTATTTTGCCTTTGCGTCATCTTAAAAGTACTCAGTTGTATTTATTACTGCTTGGTGTAACTCATTCTAAGCCTTTTAGTTTAAGCACTTGGGCTTCAGACTAGTTGTTTTACATTAAGAAGGCTTGTGGTCTGCACTGTAGTGGCAGAACAGGTAGCTTACATCCTTCTAAGTTGGGAACTGCTGACTGAGGGCTCAGTGTCTGTTATTCTAAAAGTGTATTAATTCTGGTTTAAGCACTTGGGCTTCAGGCCAGTTATTTTACATTAAGAGGGTTCGTGGTCTGCACTCTTGTGGGAGGAGAGGCTGGACTCTGCCCTTCTGAGCTGGGAATTTCTGGTTAAAAGCTTATAGTGCCTGCATATTTGAACTGCTTCTTACTGAAATTGGTGCACCTTGTTTGCTGTGGCATAGACTAGATCCAGGCCTGCTGAATCTAGCTTTGTTTGTATAACTTGAGCACTAATCCAGGCATTCTTTAAAGTATTCAGTTGTATTTATTACTGCTTGGTAGTAACTTGATTAAAGTGTAGCTATCATTCTAAGTCTTTGGATTAAGCACTTGGGCTTCAGACCAGTTGTTTTACATTAGGAAGGTTTGTGGCCTGCACTGTGGTGGCAGGATAGGTAGCTTACATCCTTCTAAGTTGGGAACTGCTGATTGAGGGCTCAGTGTCTGTTATTCTAAAAGTATATTAGTTCTGGTTTAATCACTTGGGCTTCAGGCCAGTTATTTTACATTAAGAAGGTTCGTGGTCTGCACTCTTGTGGGAGGAGAGGCTGGACTCTGCCCTTCTGAGCTGGGAATTTCTGGTTAAAGGCTTATAGTGCCTGCATATTTGAACTGTTTCTTACTGAAATTGGTACACCTTGTTTGCTGTAGCATAGACTAGATCCAGGCCTGCTGAATCTAGCTTTGTTTGTATGCTTGTTGTTTGTTTGCTTGTTATTTCCCTGAAACGCTACTTCCACCTAAACACGGCTTTTCAGCGCTTCTGTGGATCCCTAGTGATATCTGCATTGCTTACTGTACTTATTTTCTTTTTTCACTTGAAATAAAGTTAATGTTTGTCATTTTTGCATTTAAGTTACCTGTAACACACTGCATTTAAGTTACGTGGCACTTGCTCACTAAAGCAATTATATAAGTCAGCACTAAAAAATTAAAATCACTACACCCTCACAAACTCCCCTTGAGTACCTTGTTCCCCATTGGCCCTTTTTTTCAATTATAAAGGAATTCCCAATACTATTCTAGCATGTCCAAAGGTCAGTTGTCAATCTCCTCTCCGGTCCAGCTGGTGACTCTGGGAATCTTGAGGTAATGTTACAACTGTCTCATGTACACAGAAAACCCTCTCCTCCTCCCAACAAATTCCAACACATGTGAGAGATGCAACCATATAGCCAAACTGGAGGCTAAGCTCTCTCCACTCAGTACTGGCGTAACCAGTCAGGAGGAGAAGGAAACCACACTCACTACAATTCCAGTCTCACATAGACCTACCACGACAGCAAATCAAACACATAAACACATAAAAACATACTTGGGAGGCACTAAATAAAAATCTGCCTAAGCAGCAGAGACCTCCAAAGCAGACACCCAAGCAACTGCTACCCCAAAACAAAACACGTGCAATACATAGCTCACAAAGCCAGTGTGCCGAACAGTCACAGCCCTTAAGGCTAAACAACACACCTGATACACTTGTAATAGGTGACTCTATCGTCAGGCACACTGACGTCCCGCTCACCAGGCTGAACAAGGAGAAGGTCACGGTGAGCTGCCTGTCGGGTGCTAGGATCCGCCACATAACACAAGCACTCAGGTCACTCCAAGGCAAGTACAAATATGACTCAGTCATTGTCCATGCTGGTGTGAATGACCTGAGATGTACCTCCCTGGACTACATGAAAAGAGACATAGAGGAGCTCTTTTAGCATGTAGCCCAGGCCGGTATGACCCTGACTTTGAGTAGCATCTTACCCTCACCAAGAATGATGTCATAATATGAAGACAAGATGATCAATTTCAGCAATTGGCTTAAGTATTGGTGTCATTCAAAGGGGATCCAATGCCTGTCAGCCTGGGATGACATGCTCGACAAGCCACGATGCTTCGCTAGGGACGGCTTGCACCTGTCACC
>NC_056732.1:1145663573-1145796073 GCF_019279795.1 Protopterus annectens | reverse complement strand
GCATGACTCGGCTGACGGATGTGGCTCCCACAACCCAACTACTTGTCTGTATTGAAGAGTCTCTGTTCCCATGTATCAGCCAGACAGGAGCAGATTGTATGCGAAACACACATATATGATTAATTCACTGTACAGGCCGCTGATTCCGTACAGTCGAATGCCATGCCGTCGCCTAATGGGCAGCGATTCCCAATACTGTAGTCATGTAGTCCGATGTAATAGGCATCACAAGGTGGGAACAGATTGTATGAGGAACACACAATTAATATGATTAATTCACTGGACAGCCCACTGATTCCATACAGTCGAACGCAATGCCATCGCCTAATGGACATCCAATCCCGATACTGTAGTCATGTAGTCTGATGTAATAGGCATCACAAGGTAATATTGTGGTCCTCGCTCCCACCCAGGAGTGTGAGTGACAGATGCAAGCACCAATGTCAGTGCATTTGCAAGTGCAGGAGCGAGCTGGTGTAAGTGTGGTTTGGTTACCGGTATGCGAGTATTGCACTGGTAAAGCAATGTAGAGGCTAACCGAGCGTAAGAGGCTGTAACCAGAGGTCAGCAGTGCTTAACACCGCGCAAACCCAGGTACACCTTCTCCCAACTGCTTTAATGTGCCTTACTCCCTCCGTATCCAATGGGCTTGTTCTGCCCTGCATCCAACTAAACGTCCTTTGCAAGGGTCGGAACCAGGACCCTGCACACACAGCTAATGTGTATTACCAATACATCATGGCAGATATACAGACAACGGACAGTACCACATGCATATCATACAGTGCAGTCATTCAACAATATAGGAATGTATCCCATCATGTAGATGTACATGTGAGTGCTTATGTCCTGCATATAGGTACATACATATATAGAGATGTATCAGGAACATACCATGTGGCAACAAAGCATTACAAATGAATGAAATGGGAAACACCAGCGACACCTGAATTATGTAGTGGTGTTGCTCTATGTGATCACAAGACACCCTCAGACAGACATGTGTCAGTCATACACGCAAATAGTTGTACATTGGCCGTATACATCACTCTATGCATGCAATGTTCATTAACACAACAGTACCTGTCCAATCATTATGTGTGAACAGTACTCTTGCAAGGTGCTGTGTGCAACATCATCATCTTGATAAAGTTAAATGGGGTAACCATAGAGGGACCGGTAGTGTTTTATGTACAATGGGGTCATCCTCATCATGTGTACCTGGACCATGTAGGAGTGATGTGCATACCAGGATTGTGCGCCTGTGGGACAGGGGTGAGGATAACAGATGTATGTTATGATGCATATTACAAGGGTTTCATGTGTCCAGTGGGCACGTGTGTGTAATGGACAGCTATGTATAGGGCAGATGTTGTCCTAGGAGCCGAATGGCCTTATGTGTCCGTAGGTGAGGGTCAGATGTTGGGGAAGGAGTGTAGGTATGGCCATGGAGGATAGGTAGGATCACAGAAAAGACAGCATACAGAGTTGGTATATGACACATTTTGGGGGGATACACCCTGGACAGGGATGGGTCTTCGACATTCAAAAGCCCATGGGAACAGTGGGACGGAGGTCCCCAGTCATGGGCAACTGCCACTGCACCTACACAGCTGCAAAGGAGGTAGTGCTGGGGTCTGTCCAGGAGGGGGCAGCATCACCCTGTAAATGTAACACTCTGCCCTTGAACTGGCGTATCTGGCTTCATAACCCCTTAGGTAGCCACCAACGCAACACGTCTGGGACCGCATGACAGCAGAGATGTACCTTTCTGGTCCTGCTCCCAAGGGGGACATGCTTCATCCTCAGTGGTGGTACCACCTGAAGGTGGTGCAGAGCCAACAGAGGTTGATGTCTATGGCTGGGCCCCAGATGTGCTAGTGTCTGGTGCCATGGTCAGCTGAAGTGGGACAGGAGTTCTGCCGGGACCTCCAAACCCATTCAGCCTATGGTGTTGTGTTTTAAACCCACATATGGCTTAGTGATAGACAACAGTATACAGGATTACCTACGACAGTATGCATAGATATCACCAGCAACCCAACACAGCAGATGGTATACATTTGCAGAGGGAGCACAACACATGCATATATACTGCATGCCAACTGTACAATGTGTAGTAGACGTGTGACCACAGCTATGAACAGTTGCCCACCATTGGCTTGTCACTGGGAATTCCACACAGTGTCAGTCATACCACTGTCTCATGTGACACATGTCCAGTCAGAGATGTGATGGCAGTAACACAGCCCTATCATCATGTACTGTCTGCAATCCTCACACCATGCTTCTGCTGTGCACAGATGTGTGTTCAGTGTATAACACAGGAAACTAATGGTTGCACACACTGACCAGTTCACAGATGGCCCTACAGATGGGGGTCTCTCATGAACAGAGTCTGTATTATAACATGCAGAATAGCCATTACCACACACATGTTAAACAGGCAGTAGTCTCAATTCAGCATAGCTACACTTACATGCTGTAGTCATGTGTGGCACATCACCCTCCTGTCTTTAGGCTATTTCCCACTGTGGAAAATTATTGAGGTACATCCAGATATAATCTGTGATGCCGTGTCAGAACACCACATCCAGGTACCACTCACAGCGACTGTCATGGCCAGATAACAACATGTTTCCCTAGATAGTGTACTGTGTTTATCATGCAGACGGCTATGGGAACACCATCACATCTGTACGACATGCAATCAGCTAGAGGAGGACTGCAATAGGTGCAGAGGCCATCATCTGACCATTTCCATCACTTACAATACACATGCTGCTGCTGTGCAGGTGTACACCTTCACATCCACCAGAGAGTGTGTGGGTGGGACAGGCAATGTGCAGCAGGGAAGGGCTTGGAGTCTTAACCATAAGCATCATCTGCCACATGCTGAACAGTACAGCGGTCAAATCCTTGACTACTCATTACTATTACATGTGCATGACGTTACTACATGTGCCACAAGGGCGACATGTTGCTGTGCTGTAAGAACATGTGTGTGTAGGTGAGTGAATGACATCTGCAACAGATATAGTAGACCTACATTAGGTGAGGCACACATGTCAGTCCACGTGAATGGATGCCATTGTCACCACAACCATACTCTCTAATGGACATGCATTGACACCTTTTCCAGGGCCACAAATACACAACGTAACTACTTAGTTTGCCACACTGCAGTAATGCACAGGACCACATGCACCAGAGGGGATATCTGGAGGTTCTATGGGCTAGGGCATGTGAAAGTGCTTGACAACTGCTGGTATGCCAATGAGGTTTATACTGGGAGTGACTGTGGTTGGAAGCATCACAACCCACATGCAGACACAGGGTGACAGTACTGGCATGCAGGTATGCATTGTTCCATGGGTGCGTAGTGTTTGGCTGTGCAAGATGGCTGTACAAGGCTGGGTGAGGGGTAATCCTTGCCATCACGTCACCCGACAATGGTGTGCAGTGCAGGGGTGTAGTATCTGCAATGTCCCACACAGATGGGTACTGCATTATCTGGCCTGACATCCTGGTTACCAATGTGTAGGGCCATAGCTTTGCAATGCATGCCATGTCTGTGTCTGATAGTCCTTCACATGGACATTGCCTGGTATGTGCATGTCCCACAATACTGTACAGTGACATGTACAGGTGTACCTGGTTTGGCAGACACATGCTGTGTACACAGCCTGTTATACCCCGATATGCCAATACTGGTCTGGTGTGGCAAAACCTGCTTATAGTGAGCATGTTGGCCCTGCACCTGCATGGATAGTATGATACAGGTATTCCGTGGTGTCAGTGGCATGGGTCCATACAGGGCACATGTGTACAGCATTGTCTGGCCTTTGTGGATCACATTTGATGGCACCACATATGTTGCAGACATTCAATGTGGAACATAGTGAAGGCACAATGTCCGCATATATGTGCCTATTGTACCACTGTACAGGGTGCCATGTCCTCTGCAGTCCAGTGCATTCACACCATGCCTACTATCTGTCCTCAATGTGCATGTTACTTGCAACATAGTGGGATATCCTAGGCAAGTTTGTGCATGGCACATGGGTGTGGGACATATACCGGGTACTAGTAGGACTGCATACTTAGTTCACCAGGCCTTTTGTCAGATGTACAGGTATGGCTTGCCAACACAGTGCCATGGCTGACTGACAGCTGTACTCCTCGTGAGGTGGCCAATGTGTCATAAGAAGGATACCATATAGGAAAGCTACAAAACCTGCTCCCAACATGTTCAATGGTAAGACAATTACGGCCACCTCTACACAGGCTCTGACAGACAAACACACACTTGCCATGTCCTGTATACAAACCCCTATCGTATCACACTGCAGCAACACGCATTTAGGGCGCACACTACGGCAAATACTACAAAGCACTGTACTTGTCTCATGCAAGCAGACACACACAAACACACACACACACTTGGCATGTCTGGGATTAGAACACCTGCCTAGCTACTTTACTACATTGCAGCATTATGCAGTTAAAGAACCCACTATCGAGATTGCAGGGACACAGTACTCCCAGAGATGTATTTGTAGATGGGTGACATCATCAGCCTTGCCAAAGGGGGGTATAAGAAATGTATGGAGTGTGAGAAGTCTAAAAGCATTACTCAGTCCTCAGGCAAATGAGGACACACACGGCAAGTGTGGGACTAGATCACTGACCTAACTACTTTGTTACACTACAGCATTATTCAGTTACAGAACACGCTACCAAGATTACTGGGACACAGCACTCCCAAAGGTGTATTTGTATATGGGTGACATCATCAGCCTTGCTAAAGGTGGGTATAAGAAATGTATGGAGTGTGAGCAGTCTAAAAGCATTACTCAGTCTTCAGGCAAGCAGGGACACACACACACGGCAAGTGTGGAACTAGAACACCAACCTAACTATTTTATTACACTACAGCATTACGCAGTTACAGAACGCGCTACCAAGATTACGGGGACACAGCACTCCCAGAGGTGTATTTGTAGATGGGTGACATCATCAGCCTTGCTAAAGGTGGGTATAAGAAATGTATGGAATGTGAGCAGTCTAAAAGCATTACTCATTCCTCAGGCAAACAGGGACACACACACACACACACACACACACACACACACACACACACACACACACACACACCAGTGGTGGCTAGTTACTTCAAATCAAAGGGGGGCTGCAGGAGATAGCCGAATGGGTGGGTTCAATGGGAAGGGGTGCGGACAACTAGAAAGGGGAGGAGCTATGCTAAAAACCACAAAAACTAAACTTTAACTAAATATGCTGCCCTGGGTGCCAAACCCTCATTATGAGAGTCCAATCAAGACAAATGAAGTGTAAAAGAATAAAAATATTTCAATGCATTGGCTGCTTGACAGCTTACTTAATATCTAGATGGAAACAAAAAGGTTGTGAGGCATGAAAAAATAAATTACTTTTTAAATACATTACTGGAATGCCAGTGAAAATCAAGTATAAGAAAAACATGCAGCACTCAACTCAAACCACTTCTCCTTGCACTGCATTATAATTTATATTCAGCTTTATTAAAGTACCAAGTAACATGCTGAAAGTAGCAATCTCTGTGATGCCCCCACTTGTAAAAATGCTTCTTATCCAAAAAAGACCTGCTGCCTGACAACTATCTACTTGTTTCATGGGGAGAACATGATCAAAGTAAAAAATGAAAAGCAAACAAGCTCAAGATACATTGCTTAAAGGATTACTGTACAGGTTATGGACCACACATGAATGGCATTCTGTTTAGTTTACGGGTAAAGCCCTCAGAGATGACTGGAAGTCTCCAACAAGTGTAATGAGCTTCTTAAAATAATGTAATCCTGTCCTTTATTACAAATACTGTCATGCATTTCAATACCCAACGCTTATACATTATCTAGTTAAGTATTCTCTGCATGGCAACAACAGAAAGGCTTCAATGTTGGCAATTTTTAACAGTATGCTTATTAAAGCTTACTTGCATGTCATGATCTCAGACAAGCTTACCTGATAGTCATTAAAGCATTGCTACTTAAAACACAGAGCAACAGGCACTTTGAGTAATAAGCATAAATCAACAGTACAAAAATATGACAGAAACCAGACCATTCTGAAAAATCAAGAACAGATGAAAAGCCACTGTAGTATTTGTGCCTACCTTGGATGGGGGGATACCCTGCGCATTTACACTGAATGGGGGGATACCCTGCACATTTACACTGCACAACTGCTCCTTGCCTTGCTTGGACACATCCAGAGTCACTACATGGGGGAGTGGGGTGCAACAAGAATGTCACAATTTGAAATGTCTCTGGCTGACTGATGGCCCTGACACATTTGTCATACCTCACCCTCAGAGCAAAGCCATACATAGAAGTGGGACAAAGGCCCAAAAATAAGGAGAATTTTTAAATATTGCTCTTATAAACTTAGAAAGATAATAGAATAGTAGGTCTTGCATTAGTATGAATTTTTTGAAGGATATGAAATCTGAAACTCAAATGTCTGTCATTATTTTCTAACTTCAGTCTTTAATGATTTACTACTAATTTGCCAAAAAAACAATTTTATGAAAAAAGGACCAAAAATGTGATGCAGAAATATAAAATAGCCACACAATACAGCTGGGAACCTGTCAAAGAAGAAACACTTTTTTAATAATTGTACTGCTAACTTGAGCAGCTGACAAAATAAAAGAATCTACATGCATTCTGAAATAAAAGTAATCTATAACTCTGATTATTACAGTTATTTCTAAATTGTAAACCCTCCATGTTTTCTTCCAAAATCGCTATTTTGTGGAGGGATTATTAGGGGAAGAGCAACATTTTGAGCCAAATTTGGGGACAGTTAAGAGGTTTGGCTATGCCTAATTCTATAAAGCAATTTATTTGCATGTACCTCTCAACGTGTTAATGCAATAAATCTGGGCAAGGCCAAATATATTGGGGGAACATAACATGTACTAAAAATTGCTCTTGTATAAACTGAGACAGTTGATAGAACAGGTCTTACTTCAGCATGCATTTTTCTGAAGGTTATGAAGTCTGAAACTCAGTATCATTATTTAGTGACTTAATTCCTAATTGATTTTCCAGAAAAACACAAATATTATGAGGAACAAACCAAAAATAAGAAGCAAAAATCTATTCATTCTGTGAAAATCTGGACAGTTGGGAGGTATAGTTCAGCTGGGGCTGTCTTTGAGTTTGCCGCCCTTCCCCCTCAGAAAATCATGGTTGAATGGAGCCCTCCCCCCTGCAGCCATTCCAATGATCCATTACTTGGCTATTTCACTCCATTTACCATAAACACTAATGTGCATACTGCTTTACTTGTATGATGATCTGGATTTCATTTGAAAGTTTTATTTTGCATTTTACAGCACAAACACTAAGACATCTGCTAAACAAAGCAATGCAGTCTCACAATGAAAACAGGCTTAGCATTAAAAACTTCTCTGCTGTTGAAACGCACATTCAGTGAAACAGCATTGAAACCCATATTCAAAGAAAATACATTTTGCCAGTGGCAGATAAAGATTAACTTTGGGCTGTTTTCAAATCATAGGCCCCTTGCACATGAAAAATGCATGTGCTCTTTGATACACCTTCCTGATTCTACTAAATTATATTTCTTGTACAATACAGTACAGTTGTTAGACGGCATTTTAAATTTATTGTTTTGAACATTTTTCCAGTAAACAATGAAACAAAATGCATGCACCAATGACAAAACTACCCAATTCAGAACATTTCCATCATAAAAGTCTACTCAACCTTCTACAGTCCACCAGTATCAGTAAATATGCACAATTTCTGAAGTAGTAAAAGACATCTAAATAATTCCACATTAAAGAAATCTGTAACAATGAAGAGGTTGCTGCTAGCAACCAACTTTATATGTCACTGTTTATTCATCTACAAATAAAGTGCCTGTTGCCTTTGAGGAATAAATTGCCTATGTTGCATGCATTAAAAAAAATAAGCTAGTAATATCGCAATAGGGACTGTATGGCAAACTGATAACAGGTTCATAGTTACTACTCTAGGTATCTTTGCCAAAAAGGACTACAGCATCCACCCACTTTACAACACAGTACAGTATCAGCAATGCATCTATCTACTGTGGGAGTAGAACCCACAGCCTTCTGCATCAAAAGCAAGTGCACTACCTGTTGTGCTATTAATACAAGCAGACTCAGAATAAGCAGCATTAAAGTTTTGTTCCCCTGCAGCTCTCAGCTCCTTGTAAAATCTACTCGACATGCATTTGTATCTCTGAACTTTGCAGCACAAGAAATCTGGAAAAAGCCTAAATTTATTGGGGGGAGGGGGAGACAACCAGGGACACATTTTAAACATTGCTTGTATAATGTTGGAAAGTTGCTAGAATAAAATGCTGTGTTACCACCATACATTTCACTGCCACGTCTTTAACCCAGGGGACCCTGTGCAAAACAGTCAGAGAAACATACCACTATGCCAAATCAGCTGTTTTGTAAAAGAGAGGAAGACAAACTTAAATGGCTACCATTTAGTGAATTCAGTTCTCAGCATAGCTGTCAACCTCTTGGCACAAAACACCTGAACAAAGCCAATAATGGGGGGAATACAGCCCCCAAACATATCCAGTGAATTCAGTTCTCACTATAGCTCTCAACCTCTTAGCAAAAAACATGTGGACAAAGCCAGTAATGGGGGGGGGGATACAGCCCCCAAACATTCAATGAATACAGTTCTCACCATAGATATCTCTCAAGCACAAATACCTGGACAAAGCCAATAATGGGGGAATACAGTCCCAAAAATAGGGACAAATTTCAAATATCCATGTTATAAACTTAGACAACTGCTAGAACAATTTTGTGTTACCATGTACTTTCTGAAGAATATGATGTCTGAAATTCAAATGCCTGTTATTTTTTAAACATTTAACCAGTAAACTACTCTGACTTGGAACAAAAGACAATTTTCAGCAGAGCAGAGAGAAATGCCAATCACATCTTTGCAAGATGAGAGAACATGCAGACACCACACATAAGGCACCCCAGCCAAGAATCAAACAAGAGAATCTGTAGCTGTTAGGCAACAATGCTACCAGTGCACCACTACACTACAGACTTTGCAAGGAAAAATGTAGATACAGAAACCACAGATTTTATGAGGAACAGAACAAATATAAGGCAAAAATCTGCAAGCTTTTTTTTTAGAAATGGTGGTGGATAGGGAATTCAGGTCCTTGCCACCTGCGTCCAAGGTACAGGGTTCAAGCCTGAGTATCTCTATCCACCACCATTTGCTCTCTCTAGCCACCAATATAGCCCGTGCAATGAAAGTCCCGTGAGAGAAGCTCATCTCTCTCAGTCCTGGATCTGCCTGCAGCCGAAGTAGTCCAGACCTCCTCTTCTGAGCGGTCGTCCCTGCACTGATTCCTGGGTGCATTTGCAGCAATGATTGATGGGTACCTGTCTATCTCTGTCCGGACTGCTGATAAAGGCAGTCTGGACTCGTGCTTTTTTTTTTAGATTTTCATTTTTTTTTCTGTTTGTTTTTTAGTTTTAAAGATTTTTCTTTTTTTTTTCTAGGTGGGAGGACTGCAGTCCGATACCACATAGCTGCCCCTGACACACACACAAAACGTAAGTGTGGGACTAGAACACCGACCTAACTACTTTATTACACTACACCATTACACAGTTACAGAACGTGCTACTGAGATTACTGGGACACAGCAATCCCAGAGGTGTATTTTAGATGGGTGACATCATCAGCCTTGCTAAAGGTGGGTATAAGAAATGTATGGACTGTAAGCAGTCTAAAAGCATTATCCAGTCCTCAGGCAAATGGGGACACACACATGGCAAGTGTGGAACTAGAACACCAACCTAACTACTTTATTACACTACAGCATTATGCAGTTACAGAATGCACTACCGAGATTACTGGGACACAGTACTCCCAGATGTGTATTTGTAGGTGGGTGTCATCATCTGCCCTGCCATAGGTGGGTATACAAATTGTATGGAGTGTGAGCAGTCTAAAAACAATTTACAGTCCTCTGGCAAACAAGGACAGACATACACACACACACACCAGTGGTGGGAACAGAACACCTGCATATTTACAGATTACTATTACAATACTACATACTTACGAATCGCGTCACACAGACTACACATTTCAAGGCTGTTATTATGACCTTCTGGGAATGTGGACATCAACAGGGATGCTGGCAGTTAAGATGTACATACCTGTGAAACTGTGTGTTTAAAGTAGGAATCCATCCTAACCTGGAGTATGCCCATCTGTGGAATGGACGACTACTACCACTATACAGGGTTACAATGGCTATGCCCATACACAGAGGCACATAACTGACACAAGGTGTCACTGAGCATGCTCACACAGTAGCACAGGGCTGTTTGGAATGCACTATGTGTCCATCTACACAAGGATATACTGGGCGTGCTCATACACTTAGTAGCACAGGGGGCATCCTCACACATTAGCACAGGGCTGGTCGGAAATCACTACTATGTGTCCATCTACACAAGGATATACTGGGCATGCTCATACTCTTAGTAGCACAGGGCTGACTGGGATGCACTCTGATGCTAAACACGGAAGGCCACAGTGGCCATGCTATTACAGGTAGATGCAAAGAACACATTGTAATGGGCTCTGGTGTTAGTAGTTGTCATTGTTAGCAGGAATGCTGCTCTACATATATTTAACACCGGTCTTTTACACAATATCTGCTGTCATTCTGGGATGACATAGCTGACAGTAGGCAGGCCTTTGACACATATCACATGCATCCATGATTCAAGGGAGTGGGGATAATACCCAAGTCACATCCGCCCACACAGTGCCATTCCAAGGCAAATGTCCTAAACACAGGTTAACTCCCATACACATACAGGACAACTGCATTGTTTTCTTATGCTAACCAGTGCTAGATGTGTAGCATCCATATTCACAGCTGGTCACTGTAAATCCAACAATGGGGAGTACTGACATCTGTGCAGTTATGAACACCTGGCTGATGGCTCTGTAGTGCACAATAGCCATACCACCATATACCTCAGAACCTAGCACTACCACCATATACCTCAGAACCAGACATGTGAGCCATGACACAGGTACGGACCACTCCAGGTGGTGGCCCCACATACATAAAGGCCACTCACATGTACTGACCGATCCCCCCATGAAAGGCACCACAGAGGAGTCAAGTGCAGGATACAGTGTCACATGCTGCATTCTAGGATGTAAACCTCAGACACCACCATGCCCTTGGACCACCATCCATACATGTTGTAGGACATAGAAGAGTACAGCACCATGTGACCCTTGACCTGTGTACTGTACCAAGCACTACATCAACTGAAGAGAGTACACATGTACTGACACAGTTGCATCATGTGTTATGCAATGCAATGATACCACTGTCTGTAACCAGGTCAGCTGTACACATACCAGGGGCCCTCAGTACTTTCCACCATTAGCAGATGAAAGTTGCTGTACACCAGTACACACCCTCATGTATGGATATGACATACATGTACCTGCCCTGGGTATGTACATGCCACACACACACACACACACACAACATACATGTAAATATCATAGCTGTTGTTGTCCTTTGTGCAAACAGGTGGCTACAGCCATTACACACATGCACATGGAATGTAGGTCCATGGCTGCAGAAATCTAACAGTAGATAAGGTGTGAGATCAATGATGACAGAGGTAACATTCCCTCTGTACCAGTCACCCATTACACCCATCATATCATACAACAGTGCATGTGTCATGTATATCATTATACATGTCCACCAATTGCAATGCCTACAAACATGCCCAAATGTCAGGAGTGTAGGACCTACACACTTGTACACGTAGTGTTGTGCATTCAAATGACATGTGTGTGCAGTTGCTCATGTATGCAGGTGACGTGTATCCTAGTTCATCATGCAGTTGCAATGCAGCCTCGACATTGCCAACTGTATATGGTGATATGCTGAATGTACAGAAAGATGTACCTCAGGTATGGACAGATGTGTGGAAATAACTAAGTGGTGGGGCATCTTTGCAGATGGATGTTTGCTGTGGTCAGCTCACAGGTGTGTCACAAGTGGTCCTACAATAACCTGTGTAACTGGTAAGCAATGGTTTCATTAACTGAAGGACATAACACACAGCTTAGACAGCGGTCAGGGTGACAGCGAAGGTAAATCACTTGACACCTGTTAATAGTTAAGACGTCCTGCATGCAAATATCAGCACTGTTGCCACAGGAAGCATCAGCGAAGGTAAATCACTTGACACCTGTTAATAGTTAAGATGTCCCGTGTGCATATATCAGCACTGTTGCCACACAAAGTGTCAGTACAGTTTGTAATGCATGTAATACTGCTGTACGTCTGTCATACATATCATGAGCTAGGCAGGTCTGAGATTCACAGTACTGGCATGTGTGGTTGCATGTTTGTCCATATATGTCACGTATTGTGGGGAATACATCTCAGTTGTTACTCACTCTCCTGTACACTAGTGTACACATCTGTACAGACTGCAATGTAGAAAGCAGGACATAGGCAGGGGCGTGTATCTCACACATGTGAGGTATCTGTATGTGCATGACATAGGTGTACTCAATACTGAATGCCACAGTGTCTGTATGCAGGGATGACTGGTCTCTGGGTTGAGGATGTATGTTACCATACTGAACTGATAAGACCCCTCCCCCCATCCAGGCGATGCATTCTACTATCCAAGTTGATGTCCCCGATCTTAGGCCATACTGACTACCTGTCATGTGTATTCTCTGTGGCGCGTCATGTAGGTGCACAGTACTGTAATGATGATTTGCACATAGGCTAGGGTCCTCACATCACCAGTAGCAACTGTGTGCGAGTGTGTGTTACTGTGTCGGTGAATACGTCAGTGTGTGGGTGTGTCACTGTGTCACTGAATACATGTGTTTCCATACCTGAGTGTGTGGGTTTAGTTTTGTGTTCGCATCCTGTCATGGGAATGTGTATTACTGATTCCCAATGAGGCATCACACTTCACACTGGCCTCTACCCTTGTAATCAGCCAGACCACTCTGTTACCTCACCACTCCATGTAACTGTACCTGTGATGTCACCCATTATGGATGTCACGTCTGTGGCCACTGAAGCTTAATACACAGCTATCATGCTCTTGGATTGGTAGACATGTTTGTAACGTGGGACATTCTCACTGGTATGTGGCAGCTACACGGTGCATGCTGGTATATTCATACATACCTGTGAGTAGTCCACATTGACATATGGGACACTGACTGCAAACACTGACATCCACAGGTACGTGCAATTAGACCTGAAGGAGAACAGTAGAACATCATGACCAACATGCAGTTACTGTTGTTACACAAGACACATACTGTTAACAGTACGAAATGCATTGTACACCTCTAGCACATGGTATATCTGCTGCCTGTCAACAGTACTCAACAATTGTAAACTACACTTATCTTCCTAGTCTGTTCACCCTGTGCATCAGACCATATGACCATGTCCCTGCACCAATGGTGTGGATGTCAGGGATGCGGCACAGGCATCATCATATGCACAGGGTGATAATGTTTGCCAGAGGCCTAGGCTGCACCATTGGATGACATCATGTGTGTGGGTTAGGGCCTTTCATCTAATTGGGCGTGTGTGGATGTTATGCATGTGTGTGTTGCAGTGCCCTGCATATGTTTCCAGTGTGTGCGTGTATGTATACACACAGTTCTGCCATGTGTCTGGCCTACACAGGGGTATTATTGAAAGCTGCAGACTTTACAGGTGAGGTTTTACAGTTCATGGTGTCCAGCCACAGACATTTGACCTGTATCTGCCAGGGGTTGCATGGGCACTACCAGGAAGAGGTGCAGATTGGGTACTGTCTGATGTCACTTGTGCACTGGAACCGTGTCCCTGTTGGGACCGTCCTGGACCATGTGCATGTGGCCTGCTGTGTCATGGTGCAGACAGCACAGCACCAGATGCACTGCTGCTGCTACCGCCACTGTGGGAGCGGACATGTGAGATAGCTCACACACATAGACCTGAAACAGGTGATGTAGCAGATCTCGTCCGCATGCCCGACGCCTCACTCCTACCAGATGTTCCAACACAGACAGCTCACACTAGCCGATTGTCATAGCATGGTCAAGGACTCCAACCATGTCACCCAACTGTCTATCCAAAGCTTCAGCAATCTGCTGTTGAGCATTTACCATTGCCTGGATGTTGTTGTTTAAAGAACAGACAGCAGCCCTCTGTAGCCTCTGATCTTCTCTGTTGTGCAGTTCAGCATGTGCCTGTGCCTCCATTACAACCTGAAACATGCATCTGGTGTCACCAGCTGCTGCGCTCTGTCTTGCAGGAGCATGTTGACCAGAGATCCTTCTATGAGCAGCACTGGCCATGTGCCTGTGTGGGGCACCACCAGTCAGTTGGCTGACACCATGGTGTGCAGGCACACCTTCCATAGCCCCCACACCTTCCTGCTCCAAGCTACCACACACCAGCTGTCCTTCCTCTATGGCCACTGGTAATGGGATATGTGCAGGCATGGGATCTGTGTGCGGGGATGAGGGGGATATAGCTGGAATGGCAACCAATGGCATAGTTTCAGCCCCTGACAACTCAGCCTGTGACTCAATCATACATTCATCATCACTGCTATAGTCTGTGGGGACACTAACATCAAATGTACCATAGGAGGGCAATTCACCTACATCACCTGTGAGGGCAGACAAGAACTGTACATTACAATCTATACAATAGACACACACAGACACACACGCATGTGATATGACAGAAGGCATGCGACATGCATGTGATATGACAGACGGCATGCAGTGCAGACAATAATAGTGGTAGTTATCATACATTCCTGGGTTGCACACAACAGCATGCATGTGTCATAGCAGATGGCATGCAAATTACACAGTCATAGTAGTAGTTAGCATACATCCCTGTGTTACACCATGTAGACCAGCACAGGTTAACACTACACCTGCCTGATATGTGGCATATGACCTTGACAATCACATGTAGTATGACATGTGATCTGCTGATGTGTGCAATGACATGCATACATGTTTGACACAATGGTGTCCTGTCAAATATACAGTGGGGCAATGGTGTCCCAATGCAGTGTTGTCTGTCTGCCCTACATTTAGCTGATGTGCATGGCCATTGCAGGGAATCATGAGGCATCTCTATTGCTATACAGTGTGAGTTACAGACACTGTTCATAGCCATGACTGTGTTCAGATACAATACATATATACTGTGGAATGTGTCCCACGTCACTGAGGTGTATACATACTAAACCATGATGTGGAAGTGGTGACATAGGTCACTGATGGGTATACGGATGACACCCCTGCACATCTGCAACCATATTGCTGCTGCCTGGCAACTATGGCCAGACATGGCAAACATGTCGGTACACCATGTCCCACATGACATCTGTGTACCACACACACACACACACACACACACACACACACACACACACACACACACACATGAGGAGCAAGTATGACATTGATGTCCAACACCAGCAAGGGGAATATACTCTATCTGTGGGTTGATGTGAATACTGTACAGGTGACTGCTGTCATGTCGTGACACCCTCAAGATGTTCAACACATCTTATGTGGTGGATTGATGTTATGCCTACACAAGATGTGCACAGGCCTGTAGAATGTATAGTGTTCCACATCTACAATATAACCATTACACAAAGGGCATAGTTGGACCATGTGTAGCCATTGTACGACAGAGTGGGCACACAATCACATCACATCTACTGTGTGTGTTGCTCCATATCTCTGGCCATCCTCCTTGGCCATGTGTGTACTTGTGTTGGCCAAATTATTGTGATGGGCATCTATTTCACATATCTCTGTTGTCCCATATGGCATACACCCATAGATGCCATATGCTCCACTGATGAGAGGGTTATGCAGACAAAGGGTGGTATGTGGGATATGTTTTCAGGCTAGCTAGGCAGTGTTGCAGCCAGGCCACTAGATGTCATGGACATGTCAAGATAGCACATCACATTGTGTGACATTCATAGCAGGGCTATGATCCACACCAGTGAATCCTGTGGGCTGGCCATACTCCAGCCCACTGTATAGTACTGTTTGTATTCCCCGCATGTGTAGTTCTGATCTGTAGTACATGTCCCTACAGTGAACAGCACCTCCACCATTGTATGTACAGCTGTCCACACATTTGGCAATGACAGTTTGTGAGGATGCATGTCAGTGAGATGATTCACATAGTTTGCAAGTGTTGCACATGGGTAGGCATTGTGATGCATTTCAGGTCCGACCTATATATTATGACAGGACCATACATTATGTGTACATGTTGTAAATGGCCATATGGCAGATAGATCTGTGCATTATGATTCCTGATAAATAATAACAGTCTCACCTGCAATGGGCTGCTGTCACAGTGGAATGCCAGAGGTACCTAAATAGGAGGAACACAGCAGTATGAGCATTATCCACGCCTGTATAATGGCTACAGGGTGCGACGTGCATAACACATACACCAGTACATTAGACTATACTATGGTGTATGTACATGTGTGCATACACAGAGTAGTATACTATAGTATGCGGCATGTGTGTATACATGCCTTGCATATGATGTTACATTACATATTGTACAGTGACACATGCAACTATATGGAATATAGTTGTTATAGGTGCAGTACTGACTTACCAGGCAACTCCAGGCTCAGTGGTTGAGAGACACCCACCTCCACAATATTGGCTAAGGCTTGTGGATGTGATTCTGCAGGTGTCCCTAAGTTGGCCAGTAGCTACTCGGTACGTGTGAGTGGGGGCTGGGTTGGTGGCCCACCACCTGTTGCACCTTGTTCCCTGGTGATCGAATTTGCACGCTGTTTTGCCCATCTAATGAGGTCTGTACAGTGTCTGCGCACCTGCTGGTATGTGCGGTTGTGGCCACCTACATCATTAACCCTCCTACGAAGTTTCATCCACAGGGCATCCTGCTGCGGTGCATCCTGTGGCACATGGCTGAACAGGATATCATGATTGTCAAGTAGATATGGGAGGAGGGCCTCATCCTCCAAATGGGTAAAAGGGGGTTGCCTTGCATGCGGTATACCTGGAAGACATAATAATGGAGACAGGTCACAGTAACTCAAAGAAACATACAGAGCTACAGCTGAACATACATGTGTATCGCATGTATTATGTTTAAATAGTTGTATTTGCAAACCTACATGACACTGACATGTTTGTATCACACACGTGACACTCAATGGTGAGTGGATATTATCACCATATATGTGTGTGTGTGTGTCACCTGATTGCATTTCTCATACTCCATGTGGATGCTGTCTTGATGTGGGCATGTCTGTTTGCCTGTACTGGTGTTCCTACCTATCAGCACATGGCTGGATGTGTCCACATTAATGCAGTCAACCTTGATGCTGTGTATATGTCACATATAAAGACTTACACTGCCTTAACAGACATGACCTGTGACCCTGCAGACTTGCCCACATAAGGTTTTACATGTATGTGTTCTGCCATATACATCTACATGGCACTGTACAGCAATTCAACATCCTGTCATGTATCACCTGTGTTGCACATGTGATACACATGGGACACTGGCTAGCCAGATGGTATTTGCAGGGATGGATATCAACTATAGCATGTACAGTCAAAGTCAACTAGTGGGCTATATGCCATGGGCCATGTATGAATCTAGGATGAAAGGTTACCTGGCAATAGTCAACAGGCAGGTCTGTGGCACCAGGTGGAGCAGTGCCACATTACTGATCCACAGGGTTAATGATACATTTACCATGCAGTCATCACACCATGTCTGAGAGGGGAGCGATGTGCAGCTTTGACGGACAGGAATGCATAGTATGGCAGGACTATGTAAAGTGTATGGGACAAGGATCTGTCCAGCATGTGGAAGGTGGATGTCCATGAAGTATGTATTCGAGATCAGGATGTGTACGTGTAGCATGTCCAACATCAGTGAGTTGGACATGGATTTATTCAGGGTATGTATCATGCTACATAGTGGAGACGGGGAATGGGAAGGCTGGTGTAGGCCATCTGCACATGGTAAATACCCTTTAAAAGAAATATGCGGTCTGATATAGGTCACTTGAGTGTTGTGTATGGCTTGACAATGATCTCTAAATTCATGGATGGCACCCTGTCATTAATAGGGTTGCCACATTTGACTACCTGACAGGTGTGGTGACGTAGCTATCACAGGAAAGACAACTGCCCAGCTGCATCCCTTATACACAAGTGTCCATTATGTTGACCGCTGCCTAGGTGGTAGTTCATGGATACAGGTTTATTAACATAGAGGTGACAATGCAGTATGTAGCTGTCAGATTGTGGCCATATGTCACACACACCTCACCAACAAAGCCCCTTATGTACGTTGTCCACAACACTCCTGAGTAGGCTACTGCTCCTAGGTCATAGTCATTCGCATACTTCAATAGGCAGATGGCTTCTGTTTACCTGTGAGGTATGGACTACAATGAGGGGAATACAATTCATTAACCCTGACATACTGTAGCTGCCACTGGTGTGATGAGCATGTATTATTCAGACACCTTCTGTAGTGTTGGTTCTGCCAGCAGTCCCGTTGCAAAACACTCATGTGACATAGGACTGTACATCTGGTATACTGACTGTCGGTGGTACACAGTATGGGTGATGATGTCCTATGACCTGGCAAGGTTATGCTATGCAGTGTGACATCATCCTTACTGTCATCTACATCTATACTGCTGACATCATTTATTTGATCAAGGTTCATGGCCTTCCAGACCAGACTCAGCAGGGTAGTAGTGCAGTACTTCCCATTATCAGTGGTGTCTCTCCCTTTGTGGGTTGTGATACCTGTTGGTGCGCACCATTCAGTGTGTACACAGCCTGACATGGAGCTATGTTTTACATGATGTGTACGTGGAGAGCATCTTGTTTTGCCATATGTGTATGATACAACCTGTGATGTGGGCAGGTCCCATGCAGCCTGAGTGCAGCTTGTACCTTCATAGTTGTGGGTACAGGGGCTCTGTGGTGTACATGGATATATGCTTGTGTACCTGTTGGGGGTGTGTGTGTTTATGTTATCCAAGACCCTATCTGGATTGCTTATTCACGCTCAGCACTTGTTCAGAACTTGTAAGCACTATGTAAGCTAATAATTACTATAGCACTCAATCTTCCACATTACCTAGAGGTAAACAGATTTTGTACATACGTTTCTCACCTGCTTAGAGTAAAATAGCTCTTGTACTCACTTTCCTCACTTATCTAGGGGAAATTAGTTCTATATTCAGGCATGTCCAAGAGTCAACTGCCAGTGTTCTCACCTGTCTATCTGATGAATCTGGACATCTTGAGGCAATGTACACATTGCCTTATGTACACAGACAAGCCTGTCTGCCTACCACCCAACACTACAACCTGTGAGAGATGCACTCATCTAGCCAAACTGGAGGTAAAGCTCTCTCCAATCAAGCCTGACCCTGACAGTCATGTGGAGAAGGTAAACATTCGCACCACACTCATCACATAGTCTCACTGACTCTACCCCACCATTAACTGGAAAAACTACTCGTGTACCAACTCATTAGCTCAAAGCTTTCTGGTATTCATAAACACCAATGCCCTGAATCAACATATCCACACACCCACCCACCAGGGGCAATAATATCCTAGACCTAGGCATTACCAACATGAGTGACCGGTGCTTCACACGTGAAGTCAACTCCTTGTTGGTCCGATCTGACCATGAGCTGAACACCGTTGATATCTACATCCTGCCCCCACCACCCATTAAGGGAACCACAGTATAATATGTTTACAAGGCCAACTTCATGCTTCTTAAGACAGACGTGGCGAACATCATGACACCCATGCATATGGACAATACTGTTACAACTGCTGAATCTGTCACAAATGCACTCTATAAGCACTAACACGAGTGCATGGATTGTGCTATCCCAAAGAGAACCAAGATGCTATACTCCTAATTAAGGAAACCAATCTGGTGGTCCCCTGCCATAAACAAACTGTACTACAGGAGGACGACACTGTTGCAAACGAGAGTACAATCCCATGCATGGAGGAGCTCCCTGTTCAGCCTCAGTAAGAAGGTGAGATCCCTTATAAGATCCTTCAAGGCTAGCTACGATAACAAAACTGCCACTAATTCCAAAAAACAACCACAAAGCATTCTATAGCTATGTCACATATCTTGATGTCAACAACCAGATTTGCTCTGAGTTGCAGCACAAAGGCGCAAACATTACAGAACCAACTGATATTGGCAACATCCTGGCAGATAGGTTCAGTGCTACCTTTCCCCCCTCCCTTTCAAAGCTGCACACTCTAAAGCCAATATCACAGCATCCATGGGACTGGACAACATCCCAGGCTGCTTTTTACATGAACTTCATAACATACTGGCTGCCCACCTATGCACCATGTTCAATAATAGCCTCACATCAGGCTTAGTGCCCCCTGAATGGCACACAGCAACGGTTATCCCACTCCATGAAGATGGCGCCACAACAGACCATGGGACCTATTGCCCTATAGGCCTGACTAGCCTGGTCTGCAAAGCTATGGAGCACATCATGGATCACAGTCACAGAGACATTGGGTACCTCCAAACCTTTGACCCCTCCCAGTTTGGCATTGTTAAGGGCAGACCATGCCTCCTAAACCTGGTGGACTTCTTAGAGACAGTTACCATGGCATTAGATGAGGGTAAGGAGGTCCACACAGCCTACCTAGATCTCTCATAGGCTTTCAACACCATTCCTCCTACGTCATGTGATGGTTTGCAAAGTGGCTCATGGACAGAACCCACACAGTGGGAGTTGCATACCCTAGGTCTGACTGTATACCAATTACAAGTGGCATCCCCCAGGGCTCAGTCCTAGGACCCCTCATGTTTGGTATATAATTCTCTGACATATAGACAAGCACAGGAGGGCTTTGGCTGAAAAGGTTTGCAGATGACTGCAAACTAGGGGGCATAATTGTTTCCCCAGCTGTTGAAGACACCCTCTGGAAGGGTCACACTGAGACTGATATCTGGTGTCAATATCATGACGTCAAGCTTAATGCCTAAAGTGCATAGTCATCCCCTTTGGATATAACTAATTACCCAGGGACTACCCCATAGGTGCTAGTCCCCTACATACAGAAAAGGTAATAAGGGATCCGAGAATCCCAGCAATCTCTCCTTCAATACCCATAATGACAAAGTGGTTAGAATATCCTTCTACATGGCCCCCCTAATCTCTAATGGGTTCGCATCCAGATCAAAGGAGGCCATTGGGACTCTATACTCATGACTTATTAGACCCATTAAAGGATACAACACCCCATTTGGGATATACCTTACAAGACAACTGCAACAGCTTGGAAGACCACAACAGTACCACACCAAGAGGATTACTGACCTCAAACAGATGACCTATGCAGTCCAGCCTAAGAAACTCCAGCTGTACTCCATTGCATACCGCATATTCACAGATGATCTCTGCTTGACATACAAGGCCCATGTCCAACCCAGTATTGCTGGATATGCTCCACCTAAACAGAGGCCCCTGAGAGCCACATGCTCTAGGGATATACACCTAACCACAATGATAACTAGGACGTGCTGGACAGATAGATTCCTGACCCACACACTCCCCATGCTTTGGAACATGATTCCAATTTACATCAGGCAGGGCCCCTCACTAGCTCTCTTCAAGGGAACCCTTGATGTGTGGATGGGAGACAGACATGTACCCCGGGGATCACTGCAGTGGCTCTGCTGGACAGAGGCACAGGGAACTAATGGCTCTGCCGTTCAGTGGCACAGGGAACTAACCTATGGGAGTGGCTAAAGCCAACACACTCTAGCTAGGCTTATAAATACCCTTGGTAAGACAGCCTAGTACCTATCTTTGCACATATTACATGTCTTATGTGCATGGATAGTTAACTAGTTCTTCCATTTTACTTTGCTATCATGTTGATAAACTGCCGGGTGACTAAAAGACATATGTATCTTGTTGTTGTGTATTGTAAATGCCAATAGACATAACTAATGTTTGCCTAACATAACAGTAATGCTATGTAACTTGTAATACATATCTGCCTACAATACTGTACATTACAGTTATTGGCACAATATCCCACAATGCAAATCATAATTGCACAGTGGCCCAACCTTCAACATGTTATTCTCAGTATTGAACCCATACATATGGCTACCGTTACAATATATCAACATATACTATACCCTGTTATGGCACATACTTGTTGGACCAGCCCTGACACTGACAGCGGCTGGTGATGAATATTTCTGTTCAAAGTGTATACATCTGTTCAAAGCCCTTATATAGCATCCCTTGTGGTGTATGCGGGGTTTGCCTTGTGACCTACAGCAGTACACACAAATACTACAAACATTACTATGCTCAACAATGCATCACTACAAGATAACTGTTTCTACTATATGGCTTGCGTGCACTTTAAATACTACAGAAAAGGTACTGAATACACAGACATACTGACTGTTCTACATACCTTATTAGTAACCCAAGGTGTCATTAACTGTTGATTCAATCCTTTCCTGTTTGTGTTTCAATCTTCTTTGTAACATTCTGCTGGTATATACGGATGGTTTGAATGTGTGATACCCATCCTTTTCTAGTTAAATATCAGTAACATGTGGTATCATGACCACCAATTAGTGTTCCAAAGTAGTTAATTTGATGCACATCAGCTGTGCAGCTACTCTATTAGCTGATACCATGGCAACAGTAGTGTATAACTAAGTACTCCTTTTGGGCATTGTCCGTTTGCCTTACTTTCAAGGAAGACGGCCTGGATGTGTTGTTTGTGATATATTTCAACAGCTATATGAAGACAGACAGAGATATACTAGCTTCATGATTCCCGTGGATTGTGTGTAATGGCTAGACAATTTTGTTCTACATGTGAGTACAGCTGTTATATTTCTGAACATTGCTACTTATGGAGGGTTTGTACCTGATACATCTGCAGATGTTTAAGTCTGGCAAGGATGCTTGGGCAGCTCAAGGCTGTATGGCTATGCATGAACTGTTATGTGGTTTACAGTATGCTCACCAGACATCCTTAATTTGGTGTACAAGTGTAGCATACTGTGCTGTTACTCAGTAATTGCTAACACATCCCGGTGTACACACAACCCTCTGAAATGGGATTAGTGCAAACAAACCCTGTAACATCAGCAGCTGTTCCATTGTATAACAGCAACTATTTCACATAGGGCCATGTTAGTGTGTCTCTGACAAGGTATGTTAAGGCTTCTGCAGATGTCGTACAGTGAGTGAATGATTTGTGATGTTATTACAGTTTGTATTGTGATTTGTTTGGGTGTGGGGGTGATGGTGGGTGTGCGTAGCAGATGCAGGTGTGTAGGAACTGTTTTTATACATAATCGATATGTGCATGAGGGTTCCTTCCTTATTTGAATGCCTATCCTTTAGTGGACTAATACAGTGGTAATTGAAGGCTGATTCATTAAGGCACTGTTATGTGGTTCCTGTATAGCATGCAGGTGATGTTAGTCCTTCGGAAATAAATCAGAATGTAATAAAGTGTTGATACATGAAAGCTGTGTATTTCTGTCATAGGTATTTGCAGTCACTGTAGTTGTGTTGGTGACTGACCCTCTTTGGCTAGGGTTGCCACCTTTTCATATGGCCATAGTGGGACATTTTCGGTCACACATCAGAATTTATAGGCCGACATAAACCCACGGTCGGTACAAGGGATTGAACTTTCCTTTCTTGCCTAAATATAAGCATATTCTTGTAGCAGTTTAGTTGCTGATCCTGTTTCTTGTAACATGTGGGTATTTTAGATACATAAAGAACTATTGTAGGCAACTATTACATTACATATGGGACATAATTATGTCCTACAATCCCAGAACATTTGCCATGTTTAATATATTTGGTCAGGACACAACTGCCCAAAGGGGACTGTCCCTCGCAAAGTGGGACAGGTGGTAACACTATCATTGGCTCATGTCCATAACACATATTTGTAATAGTGTATAGGCATATACTCTCCATAACCTTTGTTCATAAATGTTGGTATTGGCGGAATGTGTGATTGCTATGGTCCATGTTATACACATATACGAACACTTCACCTGCTGTATACAGGATACCTATGGAATCCCGAAACCACACAGTTCTGATGCAACAGTAAAGTGCCCATACTCCCATACCCCACATTACCGACAGCAACAGTAACTTGCAAGAGTGACATGAACATAGAACACACACACACACACACACACACACACACACACACACACACACACACACACACACACACACACACACACACACACACTGACACACTGTTACCCACCACATCCAAACAAACCATCCTGCACTACATATGAGCAGGTGGTCAAGCCCCCCTACACCCCACATGTAGGTGTCTGTGCCCCCCACACCCCCCTACTGTAATATTCTACCTCCCAGATTGCGCAAACAGATGCACAAAGCTAACCCACACCCACACATTACAGTCCCCCAAGAACACACACCACACCAAGAACACACACTTACACACACTACAGTCCTAAGAAACACACTTACACACAGTAACCTACCTGAACAGCAACACCAGAAGCACTGACTAACTGTCCCTTAACATTGTGATTTTACACCTCGTGCATCTAGTGTTTTGGTACTGTATTCTTTCGGACCTTAAGCCTTGGGATTACATGCGTTGGTATGTAAAGCAGTCGGTATGTGGTAGGTATCCCATTTATATGTACCTCCATGGTTATGTAGATGTTGTTAACCTATCTATATATCTACATATATATGTATATCCCCATATATCGACATATATCTCCCTCTCTCCCTCTCTCTCTCTCTTTATATATATACATATATATATATATATATATATATATATATATATATATATGTATAAAAACATACACCTTTCATTGGCTACATGCTGGTTTGTCCTATTTCAACACATTCCTACGTTTTTTGTTTTATCCTGTCAGTATACACAACTGCCATTGGTACATCTCAGGTAGCTTAGTGGTATGTTATTGTGAAGATTGTGTACATGGTTGCGTGTTCTAATCCTGACAGTGATATCTTACCTCTCAGAGCAGGCACTGGTAGTGCAAGGGTGATTAACGCGCATTTCAGTGGTTGTGTGTTCCACATGTTTATTATTCTGTGGAGAACTACATATATAAGCAAGCTGTTTTTAAGGTATACTATGTAACATTCAAACATCTGAGAAGATTCCTGTCAGGGATACTCCCCATTATTTGGAACTACATCCCTGATTACATTATACAAAACCCCTCACTAACACTCCAGGGAATCCTTGCAGAGTGGGTGGGGAACAGTGGATACACCCCTGGGATCCCACAATTGGCTCTGCTCCACAGAGGGACAGTTAGTTAATCGATGGGGTGGTGACAGCAGACACTTTTTGCCTATGCTTAAGAGTGGCCTCGGCAGTCTGGCATGTACCTACCTATGTATCTATGAACCTCTTCATACAGTATGGACACATGCTGATAGCATAATTTACTGTTCAGGTATTGACTTACCTTGTGTCAATGGTGGTTGTGTGTACAATAGTTGAGGGCTACCTATGTGGGATGCACACAGTAGAACACCTATATATGACAATTTACAGGTGGTCGTGTGTGTGTACCATCCATGTTTGCTGTGTGTGCAGGTGGAGAAGGGTGTCAGTCCTTGAGTGCCTGCACTGTCAGTGTGTGTGCTATATGTTCCCTCTTTGCCAAGGCATGGGCATACTGGGCACACCTCTGTCTACCTACTGGGGCTAGCACAGGGTGTTCATGGTCTGAGTCCCTCTGTGCCTGTTGGTCCCTTGGCAATGGTGGTGGGCTGTGAGGGCCTTCACCATTCTGTCCCTGCTGCAGCTGTTTCCGCAGGATCGTATTGTGTAGCATGGCATATACTATGAAGATGTGGGCACACATACCTGGAGAGTACTGCAAGGCTCCACCAGAAATGTCCAAGCAATGGAACCATGATTTCAGCATCCCAAACACATGCTCTATGATGATTTTGGTTTCTGCATGTGCCTCATTATGGCATTCTTGCTTGGCTGTGTGTGCATTTCTGATGGAAGTCATCATCCATGGTACCAGTGCATAGCCAGCCTCCCCCACCAGGTGATACAGCTGTGAGGCATGCCAGATGTGGAGTCATGATAGCTTCCAGGGCTGGCAGCACACACATCCATGATAATGCCCTGGGCATTGCACACGACCTGGCAGTTGATGGAGGGGTATCCCCTGTGGGTTATGTAGCACCTACCCTGCTCACCGGGTGGTGAATTGATGTGTATGTGCATGCAGTCTATTGCACCCAGTACCTCTGGATAGTCTGCCACATGGTGGAAGAGATGCATATTGCTGGCCAACTCCTCCTGCATTCGGGGGAAGTATATGTGCTCATTGGCATGTGGTAACATGGCATCCAGGAACTGGTGGAGTACCCTGGATGCTGATGCCTGTGAGATCCCCATGATATCCCCAGTTGGCCTTTGGAAGGTACCTGTAGCTAGTATTCTCAAGCTTACACGTACTTTCGTGTCCACTGGGATGGGTTCACCTCTGTTACTTCTGGCTCTGAGACATGGCTGGCACAGCTCAACAAGTTGCTGTATGATGTCCCTGTCCACCCTGTAACGCTCTACTATCTCCAGATCACGTAGCCCCTGGTAGGTTACCCTGGGTCTGAACATTCTTCTCCTCCTATGGTGCCTGAGATGGTTGTCAGCATTGTCCTCCACACTACCATCAGTCTCTAACACATGCTGGTGAATCAAAGCTATGGCGGCCCCTAACATGTGCATATTAAAAGTTCCCCGTCTGTATACACCAATGGTGCAGAGTGTCTGGGAATATACAAGTGTGTGTGTGGGGCTTTCACACATTATACTATTGTGAAATGGATGATGTTGGTGTAATTGGGTGTGTTTGTGCTATTCCAGCTGCAGGATATCTTAATTATTGGTTTTACAGCAGGTACTGCTATTGTGGGTCCTTTGGTGTTGACTTACGCTTGGCTGCCATGATTCATCTATTGCACTTTACTTCAATTTTCAACCCGCTTCCCCTCCCATTGTCAGGCATGCATCCAGCTGCCGGCTTTCTTGTTTTGTACTTTCACAACCCAGGATTGTGTTGGGAAATGTGTTATGTAGCTGATCTACTGCAAGTTTGCTTTGTTCTGCTGTGACAGTTCTCTTTTCTTTGCTGTACGGCACCTCCCCTTTCCTGTTCTGCAGGTAGCTGCTAGCAGCCTGCTTAGCTGTTGTCTATAGCCCACTGTGAGTTCCTGGGTGTTAATTACTCATTTGTACTACAGTTAACATGCTGCAGCATTTCCTTATTGTCTTCCCATATCCTTCCTGTTTCAGCTGTGGTGCGTGCTGTGCACAGACATTTACCGGGTTTCGTGTGCGTTTTCATCCATGTTCACATGAACTTTTGGTTACCTCGTGTACTCTCAGCTAAGCAAAGCTATGGCTACTTCCACACCCCTATCCTGCGGCTTTAGATAGCAACAGGCAACATGGATTAGCAATGATCCAATGTGCTTACAGCTATGCTGGCGCACCCTTCTCTTGATGTCATGTTTACCTCCAGGCCACTCCTCGGTGTTGTACCGCTATGCCGTGTGGTACATCCTTATGCCGGCGGGGCATTTGCAACAAAGTATTACTTGACTCATTTGCATGGCACTGACTACTAATTCCTAGTTACTGCATGAAACGCTGTCACAGACCCTTAGCAACCCTTGCGCCATGGTTGTGGTGTAGCATGTATGCCATTGACTATTTTGGGGATATCATGAATTGCGTTACATTGCAGTTTTATGACATCTAAATATATTTTCCTTGTGATCCCATTTGCGCACAGATGCATTGCGGTTTTACTTTGCGTTAGTGTGGCCATGACATTAAATGTTATTTTTTTTTATGTTGTGCATGTTGTTTTATGCCATTGGCTATATATTTAGCCATTGGTATATATTAACATTATAATACGTAAGTTTGGTCCGCTTTCATGGCTCCAATTTTATGTTTGACAAAATGTAAACCGTTTTTTTTTTTTGGTTTACATTTCTTCATGCTTACACTACGCCTGCACCACTTCATGAATCGCTATATACCTTAATTTGCATGCTACACTGCTGCACATGGGCTAATTAGCATGCATGCACCGGGAGCTGTGCAGCTCTGGTGTACGCTGGTAGTGCACGTGGAAACAGCTCATACCTGAATCGCTCGGCGGCCATATTTTGCACTAGATCGCCAACGCTACTCCAGCACCTGGCGCAAGCTTCATGAATCCCGGGGATAAAGTCTGCTGATAATCATACTGGTTTCAGGAAAAAAGCCAAGATCCACATCATGGATAGCTGTGTGTGCAATGGCTTCCATAAGGCAGGATGATCTTTACATCTTTAATCAATTTATTCTTACTGGTGTCAACACCAGATCCACTTTAAAAGTTTGATCAGAAGGTTGCCTGTCTGTTTACCTTATTGGTACAGTAACCATCTTGGGTCTTAATCATTTATTTTAGTTATATCAAGGGTGGGATACTTCAGGTTGTTGGTTTGCCTTTAGTTGACTTTGTCAATTAATGGGTCTGGAGTGGCATCTTATTTTGTTTTAGTTTCTTGTTTTGAATCCTTCACTGTTTAGTTTTATTTATTTTCTTTGTTTTGTTGACGCTTTCTGTCACATCTGCCATGCAAAATATGTTCATAGATATATTTTAATTGTGCTACAGTGCACTGCCAAAGGATTAATGATAGAACTAGGGGTCTACATCAGGGATAGAGTTTGCTATCATTTTTTGTGAAAGTGTTAAGTTGATGTAGTATTAAATTTTGGATTAGTCTGCATTTTTCTGAAGGACAGGAAATCTGAAATTCAGGTGGCTTTCATTATTTAGTGACATCAGTCCTCAATGATTGTAGAGGGCCATGATTTCCTGAGGAGCAGGCCATGGGTGTGTATCAAGGGTCTAGATATTTTTTGAGATTCTAGACTTTTGAGAAGTATATTACTGTGTGTCATTGGTCCACCTAGTGTAAGATACTTCTTCAGTATATCGGGTGTAGTTTCATCCAAGAGGTTGCAAGTCCCATGAGTAGGTTTTTTTTTTTGTTTGTTTTTTTTTTGTGTGAGTAAGTTGTCAAGCACTCACTGTCCCTCAACCATGTACAACTCTCCTCTGAATTTCCCACCTACTGGCACTTTCTTTCAAGAATACATTCATTTTAATACTGAATCATATTAATTCATCAAATGAACTTTTATACATACATAACTACTGCGTAGTGTACATCTTGAGATCTATTATATAGGCATTTATATTTAAAATAAATACATAAATGCAAATAAATAAGGCAACATGTTAACATGTGTACATATAGGTGGTAAACATTTTTTGTAAATAGATTTTAACTGCTGCTGTCATTTATGAACTTTAGCAGATTCAAAGAATTAACTGGGCGGTAGTGTTCTTTTTCGTGATAATTCTTTATTTAATATAATCTTGACAAAAAAGTATTGGTGGCCTGCTTAATGAAATGGCTGTTTTCTTCCCTTTGATGCAGATGGTTGGTGGTTTGATTCCCAAATGTGTATTTTTTTAAAGGTATGTATATATATATATATATATATATATGTATATATATATAAAATATATTTGTATATATATGTATATATATATATATATATATATATATATATATATATATATATACATATATATATATATATATATATATATATATATATATATATATATATATATATGCCACTAAGTAAGGTAAGTATTTGCCACAGCAATATTATTTATGCTCCAATTATTAACTATCAGAATTTTATGAACTTCAAATGATTGTCAGGTATGTGGTATATCAAATATATAAAATATGGTATTACTGTATCATGTGTTTATATTCTTAAAGTATGTCTTCTCCCAAATGGCACACCAGGTTATGTGCTTATATTTTCTGGGTTCACAAAAATAAAACAGGACACATGTCAATGATAATGTTAATCCCCATGACACCCTCCTCCAAAATTTACAAAAAAGAAAGAAAAAAAATAGCAATATATGGATTGAACTGGCTTTGCTTCTCCTATAGCTGGTGATTAAATTGTATATTTTATGTGAAGTCTCTCGACTGAACCCTAGTTTAGGCTATTTTTAATGACTGAAAGGTTATTTGCAACAGCTGATGCGACATCCAGATCAGTGACAAGTGTGACTAATTTAGGTAGCATATCATGGCTGTAGGATTCAGGAAGGGGGTAGGATAGACTTTTAGTCCATCTCATCTACTCCAGGAAGGAAGGGCTTCTGCCTGCAATTTAACACTTTGCTGGTAATACAGTTAGTGCTATCATGCAACAGATTGCAATTTGCGTTCTGTCATTAACAAGAGAACAGGTGTATGCCATCATGCTCTTCACATCAGAGGTTCTATCCAGTATTGTGTTCAAATTCCGCAGTATGCAGGACTGCATATATGAGTTAGCTGCCCCCTCCATATCTCACTATGAGGAATGCTCCTAATTTCGAATTCAAAAAGTCATGACACACATTGAAAGGGTATGCCACTTATCTAGTTTAGGAATTTTAGCTAACATTCATGGTAAATAAAACTGAATTGCAGTTCTTCATCTAAATAACATTTTATAAGTATATAGTTGAACATTTTATTCATCCTGTGCACTTCTTGGATGAAGTTGCAGTAACCTGTTAGTAGTATTTCATGCTTTATCCATTTATCCTTCACCATGACAGGTAGTATTCAATAGTTAGGAGCTATAATGGCAAACAACACCTCCCTCTTCAATATATTGCTTTGGTGTCATCTGTCCCCAGGAGTGGGTGGTGCCACAGACACTATAGATAAAATTTAGTGACAAAAAAATGCTCAGGTAAGTTTGTGTTCAGAGCGTGGTCAGGGGGACAAAACCATAAAAAAGAGAGATGGACATAAAGATCACTTAAATATTTCTTCTGCTATAAAGTGTTGTATAGTCAGAGTGAAAAAAATGTAAACCTACAGAACCCCAAATTAATCTAAGTTAATGCATAATATCATTTTTCATCCCATCTTTGATGCAGCTGTTCAGTTAAGCAATGATCAGTCAAGTCACAGGTGCTGACATGCTTCAAGAAGTTAACACAGAATAAGAACATAAGTGATTGTAACTAAGGGTTCAGTTACCATTTCATTGAAGCAATAATGACTAGAGTACATGAATCTAGAAAGTAATGCTTGTATTGAAACTATGTTTTCCTGCAAGGTACCGTGCTATAAATCTTGCATGTCTACAGTTCCACTTTATATAAAGTGTCACTTGTAGTCATAATAATACATTACATATATTATACTGTCTTGGAATACATCTTTCAAATGCTATTCTGCCCTGTGTCCATCATTGCACATAGGATGAGAAATGTGACATCTGCACTGAATGCCAATTCACTGCCTGCCTTTTACTGACATTTTCGAAGGAGAGGTATTTACAGCTCACAAAGATGAATGTAATGCTCCTTTTACAGCACAGAGGCCATGTGTAGAGGAGTCCAAGATTTTTCGTGAGATCTACATGAAGCAATACAGATGCAGGCTCCTGCATGGGGAGTTATAGTGGGTGTCAGTACAGAGTTGATGCCTGGAATAGTTTCACCAAAGCTATCACCTGTGCTATTGGCATTCCATGCACGTGGTAACAGTGCCATCACTGCTATAGTGACTTAAGTCACTGAAAGCCTGACCTCCTTGATTGACAGGAGCCTGAAGCTAGAGCACAATCACCACTCCTATACTTCAAGTATAATATAATGTACCTGTCCATGCACCCTGCTAATGTATGGCACTATAAACGTTTTGATCCTGCTGGTTCTCTTTATCTCCAATTCCTGCAGATATTGAAAAAAAATGGGAAGATGCATAAGGAGAGACTGGAGCACCTTGAATATCTCCAGAGTAAGGATAGATTATGTTCTAAAAGATATGAATATTTGAATATTGGCAAGTAGCAATTAAAATATGAGTGTCGTAAGGAGCTGGTAGATTTTGTAGGGGGTCATTATTGGCATTTCAAAGTAGAATTATGACTCTGCAAAGCTAGAATGCTAATTCTGCATGTCAAGCTCTGCACAGATGGATAAGAGGCTCATTATGTTAAGTCTATGTGTACTGAAATTGATAGGATGGTTCTGGGTTCAATCCCCACCCAGTCAGAAATAAAATAATTTTATCTCACTATGAGGAATGCTCCTAATTTCGAATTCAAAAAGTCATGATACACATTGAAAGGGTATGCCACTTATCTAGTTTAGGAATTTTAGCTAACATTCATGGTAAATAAAACTGAATTGCAGTTCTTCATCTAAATAACATTTTATAAGTATATAGTTGAACATTTTATTCATCTTGTGCATTTCTTGGATGAAGTTGCAGTAAGCTGTCAAATATTTAAAAGTGGCCCACCATGTTAAGTCTATATGCACTGAAATTGACAGGATGGTTGTGGATTCAATCTCCACGTTGGCAAAAATACAAGAATTGTTTGGATAATGGGTTAATTTTTAACTGTCAAATATTTAAACTAATATCATTTTAAATACAACAGTTAAAATGTTAAAATGTTTAAATAACTATTGTCTAGTGATGAAAATATTACATTCCTGCACTGTATTTTACGAGTATAAAAATAATTAAGAATGCCGTTTCATTATTTCTTTATGTCTCTTTCCTTTCCCCCTTTGTCCATAACCTTTTTAAACATTTCTGGAGCAGCACAGAGACCTGCATCAACCACTCCAACACAGTCTGTCCCCAGCACAGTCTGTCATCCTTTCAGAGGTGGCAGCAGTAGTGACACCATCATCACCAGTGACATCCATCACATCTTGTCCCAGCCTGTCAGAGTTGCCTCTACACATCTTACCATACTTGCAACTTCTGTGTCAAGTAGCTCTGCCCTGGATGACAGTGGAATAGTACCCACCATGACCAGTGCCAATGGAACTGTCAGGAGCTAGCAGAGCTTGTAGAGGAGATACTGGATAGGAGGTTTGATGTTCACATTGGCCATATTAAGGCCATGCTCCAGTGACTCATTCAGTTGATTCCCCTACACTGACAGCTCCCAGGGTGAGGAATATTTTTTCACTGTGTCAAAGTTGGCAGAGAATGCATCTCTGAACACCCAATGCTATCCCCAAACCTGCTGTTCACTCCCTTTTTCATCTATAACCACCCTGTTATGTTATACAATATACTCTTAATCACTGTGTGACCTCTGATTGTCTGATGTGTATTTCAACATCATGTTCCTCCTCCCTCAGAGTGTTATCCCACAACCTATCAATCATGCTTGTCTTTTCCTGCTACCTAACCTCCTGCACTTTTCTACCTCTTACATCCCCCGACATTCCCCTCTCAATGTTAAAACAGTGCACCTGTTCCACAAATGTCCCACATATTTCTAATAATGTCACACATAGTTGAATAAAGTGCACAAATAATTTGCTTCAATTGGTCATCCCAGAAAGTGTGCTATTTTACCAAATTATTCATGATTTAATTCGCAAAAGAATTCTAAAAGAATTAAGATGTCATAATTATTAACTAAGAAGGTGATTGATATGGTCCTACCTCACCTCTATCCTGATCATTCCTGAATTGCTCAGTCACCTTCTGCTCCACCCTCTGTTTGCTTCCCCTTTTCATCTCTGTCCTATCCTCTGACTGTCAGCTTTTCATCTGGTCAAACAAACATGGCTTGATATCAGTCTTCAGATGTTATCAGTGTACCTGTTGAATGGGAAAAAATTTCAGACTGATAACAAAAAGGTGACACGACATCACATCCTCAGTGGCTTGGATGCCTGCACCAAATCCACTGGAATGGACTCCTCGCATCACTCATATGTTATGCCGCGACAGCCGTTATAGGGAACAGAATCACACCTGGATTACTTTTAATTCCATCCCTTTTGCTTACTGATGTACACTGATGCTATGCTTAAGTGCATAAACAATAGCAAAGTCTTAGCAAATGCATAGAAATGTTCTTCATTTTTGCTTTTTTGCTATAGGATAATATTCACAACTGTCTCTGTTCAGGGACGACCAGCGATGCTGTTCAATGCTAAGCATCGCTCAATGGATTAGTACAGAAGTAGCTATTTCTGTTTGCCAGCCATTTATGGCCATATGTATGTTATGTTTATCTATTTAGACCAGATTAATGTTAGGAACTGGGATTGTAGGCCGGACATGAACATCTGAAGCAAGTAAAGGGTATATACTAGGTAAGCAATTCAGGAATGATCAGGATGGAGGCCAGATAAGATAGTATCTCTCAAGTTTCACCCAAAGCATTAATGGTAATAGTTATAATTTGAAATGTTTTGGATCATACTGGTAGGAACAAGTCATTTCTGTGAATCACACATACACACACACACAGACACACACACACACACACACACACACACACACACACACACACACACACACACACACACACACACACAGTGGAGAAAAGATAACTGTTTATGTTATTTAACATTGTATTACTTTAAGTAATATGGAAGAATACATTTAGGTGATTAACACATAGATATTATGCATTTAGAGGAACTGAACCACAACACATTGTAACACTTGCCACTGCTCATAATAAACAAGAAACTGGAACAGCGAACAGCCAATAACCACAGAAAAAATATTTAACATTATGAGCCACATATTCACCTACACAGATCATCACTTTCCATATTCACAATCTTCACTTTTGCATAGCCCTACTATTTACTATTAAAATGGCACAAATGAACAGTTTTGTTTTGCTGTGTCACTGTCATATACCAGTATTTTAATGGGTAAAATGCTGACAACTTAAATTACACAAAGTAGTAGACAAAGAAGGTGGGGGAAAAGACACAGAAAAATAATTTCATGGCATTCTTAATTTTTGTTTGTTAGCCATCAAATCCAGTCAAAGACAAATAAAATATTTTCATTGTAGAACATACAAGTTTATTATAACATCTTAACTATTTCAGTTGAAATTCTATTAGTTCTAATACTATGGCATTTAAAAATATCCCCTAAAAACACAAAAACTTGTTTTGCCATTGTGATGGAAATTGAACCTGCAAGTATCATAACAGTGTCAGTGTAAATAGACTTAGCAAGATGTGCTACTTTTCCGGCTATGGTGATGGAGGTATGGAGAGTCGGCATTCTACCTTTGCACAGTCATAATAATTCCAGTGTAGAATGCCAGTAATGTTAGATTCTATCTTGCTGTATAAATGTACTTTACTATTATTTCATTTGTTACCTGTTACTACTGAAACATAGACATGTTATACAAAATTAACCTGTGCATACCCTGCCACTCTCATCTGCCAATTCAATTTGATCTGTTTAAGAGATGCAGAGACAGAGGTAGCATATTAAATGTCTGTATGGTGCCATGCATTGGCAGGGTGTACAGATAGGTAAATGATGTTACATTTATAATAAGGAGGCAGTGATTGGTTTCAATCCTCTTTTTCCCATTGGCCAAGGAGTTCAGGCTTTCAATAACTTAAGTCACTGTAATGGTGAAGGCACTTTTCTTCCATCTATGGATGCCAGTGGCATAGGTGACAGCTTTGGTCAGAATATCCAGACATCAGCCTTGTACTGAGACCCAGTGTACCCTCCTGTGGGTCTATATCACTTTGTCGAATGGCAGAGCATTGAACTGCCATTTATCCAAC
Organism: Protopterus annectens; assembly: GCF_019279795.1. Classification (NCBI taxonomy): domain Eukaryota; kingdom Metazoa; phylum Chordata; order Ceratodontiformes; family Protopteridae; genus Protopterus; species Protopterus annectens. The sequence goes on along the minus strand of NC_056732.1, from coordinate 1,145,760,070 downwards.
CCCTATTTATCAGAGCTGCGAATCGCCAATTGGAGTTTTTAGTGAAAGTTTTCCTAGGGCAAACCAATGGTTGGCCACAATCTGGAATTTTCCCTTTTCCCCACTGTAGTGCGATCTCAGAGTTGCTATATTTAGCTAGAAGGGGTTGTGGGGGGGTTGCCACCCCCACATTGGGGGGACTGGGGATCAAATCCCCTCACCTGGGTAGGTGTTAAAATTTATTATTTTGCTCACAGTCATTAGGGTGGCCTATTGTTGGTTTGCCCCAGGAAAACTTTTATTGAAAATTCCATTCAGTTATTAGCAGCTTTGATAATTAGGGGTTCAAAAAATGGCAGTTCAATGCTCTGCCATTCGACAAAGTGATATAGACCCCCCCTCCTGCTAGAGCCTCTGGCTGTAAAGCTTATGGAGGAGGCACAGAAAGATCTTGCTCTCCACTTCACTCCAGCTTTGTACTCTAAAAGAGTACTAGCTTTGCATTCACTAACCATAAGTCTGTCATTCCAGGATGTCAGGAATAATGGCACTGAATTGCCACCCAAAACAAATCTTACAGTTCAAATTCTTCATGCAATGATGGGAATCCAGAAGAATCACATTTGCACAATGGATGTTATGGCTCTAGTGATACTTTGAGCTGTGAAACATGATGATACTCTTTTTATTTGTCTGCTGCTGAGATTAAATGCTCAACACTGACTTCAGATTAACATGGTTAATTTTGGAATATCGATTGCATTTACCCTTGCCAGTTACAATCTCCAGATCATGTGCAGATGGCAAAATTCAGAAAACAAACAGATGTGCATAATCATCATGACCACTGTTCACTCTGCCACAACTTACATGTCAATGGAATTTGCCCACCTGACTTCCTCCCTCCAGCTCTTTTCATCTATCTACTACCAATGCATCTCCCAGAATAACTGTTACTTAACTTGTCGGATAGCACATATTTGCAAGGTTTTTGACAACTGTAAGGAAAATGCACAATGACGCATCAGTGGATACAAACCCTCAACAAAACTTGCTGCAAAAATTATACATCACATGTGCTGTACAATGAGTCAGAGGCAGGGTCTGAGTACAAACAATTATGTCAATCTGCAGCCATATCATTATTGTTTTCCGTCTGTTGCACCTTGAATTTACGCTCACTCATGAGCGGTCATCATATCATGGGTTTGGGTTTAATATTTCTCTTCATTTTTTGCCATAAGATGATAGAATTTTTCTTAACCTTTTTATGTCTGTCACTGTTGCTCTATGCCAAGCATTGCCATTGTTTGAATAAAAGACAATATTTTTATTGTAATCTATCAGTCATTTGTGCATATGTGTGTTATGGTTTTTGTTACTTTGCAGCATGTTAGAATTCACTAAGCACAGCATTGCCTATGCTTGCCACATGTCTTTCACAGGGCAGGTGTCAATTACACACATTTCTGATTATCATAGCAGTGGAAATCAGTGAAGAATGCATTTGCATGATAGGATTCAAACTTACACAGCTTAGTCACAGTCTAAGAAACAGCTTTGCTCAGGTATAACACTTAAGCTCTCTAACAACATGTGATAAAAGATGTTCATGGTAATGGGTTGCACTTAAAAGTAGAAATAATATTTTACAACATGACAGATTAATGGGTCTCCAAATTAAGGAGCTGCAGGTAGAGCAGGAGGTGTCTGAAGATTTGACACATGGTGAGGTTCAGGAGCCTTCAATAGGAGACCAGTACAAAAAGTACACATGAAGTTGCACAACAAAATAGCAGGAAAAAGAGGCAACTCTGATGCAGGTAATGTTGTAGAATGATAGGCCAAAGAGTTCCCATATGAAGGATAAGCAGATGAAGGTACGTGCATCTTAAGAAAATAGGCTACAGAAATATGTTCTGGAACATTCTGTCGAATACTGACACGGAGCAGAGAGCAAAGAAGATGCTCTCAGTCAAGAATAAAATTATTTAAGGGTAGACCTTCTTGATTTAATAGAGATGGAGAAACATATTAAGATATATGAAAGAAAGGGACTACAGAAAGTAAATAAGACCCAAAATGATAGAAGATTGATACAACATATGAATATGGTAATCAGGACTATTAAGAGAAATTCATGTGATATAACACAAATAAATATAATATATTACTGTGCAGATATATTAATAATGGATTAAGTGTTACCACCAAAGTGTATGGTAACAAAGGAAAGGAAGGGAACAAGTAGAATGTCACCATGGAAACAGCAACCAGAGAAAGCTATAAAACAAATAAGGCATGCAGTATCCCTGTTAGGAGAATATAGAAAATGGAACAGATCATTAAAAATAGAAAGATAAATGTGGTAAAAGCAGTGTAGACTATTAAAACAGACCAGGCTATATCATACACTATTACCAATAATAAACTAAAAATGTCAACTCAAGCAGAAAAACGTAGAAGATATGGAGGTAAATATAAAGGGAAAGTACAAAATAAGCAAATCATTGATGACTCCAAAGACGTTTTATAGAGAATTGAGAGACAAAGCAATAGGAATTGAAATACAACCAAAAAAGAAGAAACAGTTTGGAAAATATTTATAAAGACCTTGTTGAACATAACAAAGATTCCAAATCAGTGGAAGAATTAAAAGAAACAGTAAGAAGTTTTAATGTAGAGGATACGAAATGGCATGAAAAACTTCAGCTTGGCAAGCTAAGAACTTGGTTATATTCAACTGGACGTATAAGAGAATTTAAGTACCTTTTTATGCACTTTTTCTTTTAAAAAATACAGTATTTAAATTGATTTAAACTGTGTATGAAGGAGTGTTGAAGGAATTTTTAACTGGTTATTCTGCTCTTCAGTAACTTGAACTAAAAGCTAGTGTTGGCTGAATTTTGTTATTTGCTAGTAATTACAGGTGTGGGGGTAGCCACATTCAGTGATTTCCTGTCCTTGCATATTTAAACTGGTGCATGTGAAATAATTCCTGCTTTAAAACTTCAGCTTGGCAAGCTAAGAACTTGGTTATATTCAACTGGACGTATAAGAGAATTTAAGTACCTTTTTATGCACTTTTTCTTTTAAAAATACAGTATTTAAATTGATTTAAACTGTGTATGAAGGAGTGTTGAAGGAATTTTAACTGGTTATTCTGCTCTTCAGTAACTTGAACTAAAAGCTAGTGTTGGCTGAATTTTGTTATTTGCTAGTAATTACAGGTGTGGGGGTAGCCACATTCAGTGATTTCCTGTCCTTGCATATTTAAACTGGTGCATGTGAAATAATTCCTGCTTTAAAACTTCAGCTTGGCAAGCTAAGAACTTGGTTATATTCAACTGGACGTATAAGAGAATTTAAGTACCTTTTATGCACTTTTTCTTTTAAAAATACAGTATTTAAATTGATTTAAACTGTGTATGAAGGAGTGTTGAAGGAATTTTTAACTGGTTATTCTGCTCTTCAGTAACTTGAACTAAAAGCTAGTGTTGGCTGAATTTTGTTATTTGCTAGTAATTACAGGTGTGGGGTAGCCACATTCAGTGATTTCCTGTCCTTGCATATTTAAACTGGTGCATGTGAAATAATTCCTGCTTTAAAACTTCAGCTTGGCAAGCTAAGAACTTGGTTATATTCAACTGGACGTATAAGAGAATTTAAGTACCTTTTATGCACTTTTCTTTTAAAAAAATACAGTATTTAAATTGATTTAAACTGTGTATGAAGGAGTGTTGAAGGAATTTTAACTGGTTATTCTGCTCTTCAGTAACTTGAACTAAAAGCTAGTGTTGGCTGAATTTTGTTATTTGCTAGTAATTACAGGTGTGGGGTAGCCACATTCAGTGATTTCCTGTCCTTGCATATTTAAACTGGTGCATGTGAAATAATTCCTGCTTTAAAACTTCAGCAGCAAGCTAAATTGTTTATTGTAATGACAGGTTGAGGATACATACTGTTATTTCTGTCTGTAATTTAACTAGTGCAAGTGATTTATCTGTTTAAAAGTGTTGGAAGGTTAGAACTTGGTTATTCCTGTCTTAAGAATTTAAACTTGTTGAATATTTTTTTAAATAAATTAAATGTTGCAACTTATGAGACTGTAGGATTTTAACTGGTTATTGCTATTATCACTTTACTAAAAATTGTAGCTAAATTTGTTATTTTGAATGGAGGTTGAGAATTTAAGTATTTCCTTTTGTATTTAAAAACAGTGTAGTTGAATTAATTTGTTATAAGTAGTTTGACAGGTTAGAATTGGTTATTTACTTGACGTATGAATTTAATACTGTTGTGAATTTTATTTTTGCTATAAATTATTAATGGTAGAAGATTGTATATCTGGATTTAATTTAACTGTTTATCCTTTCAAACCCACCTGTTTATGATTTAATTTATGGAGTTAAAGAATTTTGCCTTTTTCTCTCTTTGCTACTAACTAAGCTAATGTTTACTGTTTAGTTATTTGTAAAAGAGAGTCTGGGAATGAAAAAAATGAATTAATTATTGCTGCTTTTTGTTAATGTGCAGTAATTCAGGTTTGGAGCCCCAAGCCCTTTTTTTCGGGAATTTAACTTGTTTATTTTTACTTCATTTTAGTTTGATAAATACTTTCTTGTTCAAGGATTGTTAGAGAATTTAAAACAATTATCTTTTTCTGTAACTTACTATTTTACTTTCTAATTTTTTAGGCATGTTAAAATTATTGATTTATTCTGCTTGTAACTTCTAAATTTGGTTTGACATTGGTTTCCGTTAATTACTTTTGCTGGAGCTTATGTGTTTCTGTGGCAGAAATTTAATACTCTTGAGTTAAACTGTTAATATGACTGCAGTTATTTAAAGTGTATTAATACTGGTTTAAGATAGGAATTTTACCGTTATTTTCTTAAAGTTCGTATACCTTGTTGAGAGGCTGGATTGCTTGATGGAATTTTGGTTAAACTTTATCTGATTTAACTGTTTCTTCTGAAGTTGGTCCTTGTTATTGCAGCTGGTAGGACTCTGGATTCTTTTGGTATTAGAGATATAGACATTCTGCAATTTAAATGTATTTATAGCTTGGTTTAATTGATAAAGAGCAATTAAGTCTTTTGATAATTGGCTTAGACAGTGTTTAATGTGTTTTAAGCTGTGGGGGAGGATTTATTTAATTGGGATCTGTTGCCCGTGCGTGATTACTTTAGATTGGCTAGTTTCTGAATTTGTACTCTGTAATACCTTGTGATTCTTTTTCTTTGCCTAATTGGTTATTGTTTCAGATGACTAACCTATGATCTAGCTTTGTTATATCTTGTTGTTTGTTCTAGTTATTTCCTGGAAGCTTATTCACCTTTTATACTGGGCTGCAAATAATTCCTGCTTTAAAATTCAGCTTGGCAAGCTAAACTTGGTAATTAACTGGAGTATAAGAGGAATTAGTACCATTTAAGCAATTTTTTTAAAAAAATACAGTATTTAAATTATTTAAACTGTGTATGAAGGAGTGTTAAGGATTTTAACGTTTTCTTTCAGGAACCCTTGAACTAAAACTAGTGTTGGGAATTTTGTTATTTCTAGTAATTACAGGTGTGGGGGTAGCCACATTCAGGATTTCCTTCCTTGCATATTTAAAAAGAATTGAAAAATTCCTGCTTTAAAACTTCACTTGGAGCTAAGAACTTGATATTCAAAATGTAATTTAATTTATCTTGTTATCATTCTAACCTTTGGTTTAAAATTGAGCTTTAAACCCGTTGTTTTGAGCTGAAGGTTTGTGATCTGGTTACTTTTTGGCAGAACTTGCTTAAATGCTAGGTTGAGAATGCTGTTGAGGGCTATTGTTAATTTTGAAAAGGCATTCATGATTTAGCCTGGGCTTTAAGCGTTATGTGAAATAATTCCTGCTTTAAAACTTCAGCTTGGCAAGCTAAGAACTGGTTATATTCAACTGCTGGGAATGGTTAAGCTTTTATGCATTTTCTTTTAAAAATACGTATTTAAATTGATTTAAACTGTGTATGAGGATGTTGATGGTTTTTCTGGTTATTTCTTAGTAACTTGAACAAAAGCAGTGTTCTGAATTATTAATGTATTTATTACAGGTTGGGTGTAGCCACATTCAGTGATTTCCTCTTCAGTATTTAAACTGGTGCATGTGAAATAATTCCCTTTAAAACTTAGGAAGGTTCTAAGAACTTGGTTATATTCAACTGGATAAAATTTAAGTACCTTTTATGCACTTTCTTTAAAAATCAGTTTTAAATATTTAAATGGCTTAAGGATGTTGAAGGAATTTTTAATGTAAGGTTGTGCTGTATCTTGAATAAAAGAGGCTGGTGCTGAACTTTTATTGTATATTCTGGTTAAGGGTATCGCTTCATATTTACTGTCTTCACTATTTAAATGACTGTGAATATGCATTTAAAACATTCCTTCTGAACTAGACTTGGTTATATTATGGGTTATGAATTTAACTCCTTTATGCACTTTTCCTTTAAAAATCAGTATTTAATTGATTTAAACTGGTATGAAGGATGTTAAGGATTTTAACTGGTTATTCTGCTAAAAAATTATTTGACCGTTTGATTTGTTATTGTTAATTGCACTCAATTACCTGGCTTGCTCACTAACAATTATTAAGTCACTAAAATGCATAACCTCATCCCATGGCCTTGTTTCAATTAGGATCCCAAAATCTGATTCAAATTAGTTTAATTCCTCTCGTCATGGTAATCTGGAATTTAGGCTTTAATGCCTCATGTAAACCTCTCCTCTCCAATAACAAAATTGCAGTCAGTTTTAGCCAAACTGAGGTGCTTTAACTCAGGACTGCAAACCAGACAGGAGGAAGGACTCACACCACAAAACGCCTCCATAATGCTACCTCATGAATCAAAACTAACACCAAAGACTATGAGGCTTGAGTAAAATTTCTAAAAGAGAGGCCTCCAAATGGAACCAAAAATGCACCTAAGACACCCACAAAAACATAAAAAAGCAGTTGCAAAGCGTCGCCTTAAGGCCAAATACAACACCAAACATACTTGTCATAGGTGACTCCATAGTCAGACACACTGACGTCCCACTCACCAGGCTGAACAAGGAGAGGGTCACAGTAAGCTGCCTATCGGGCGCTAGAATCCGCCACATAACACAAGCACTGGGTCACTCCACAGCAAGTACAAATATGACACAGTCATTGTCCATGCTGGTGTGAACGACCTGAGACACCTCCCTGGACTGCATGAAAAGAGACATAGAGGAGCTCTCTGATTATGTAGCCCAGGCAGGTATGACCCTAACCCTGAGCAGTATCCTTCCTTCACCAAGAATGATGCCACAATATAGAGACAAGATGATCAGCTTTAACAATTGGCTTAATGTCTGGTGTCATTCAAAGGGGATCCAGTGTCTGTCTGCCTGGGATGACATGCTTGACAAGCCACGCTGCTTCCAAGGGACGGCTTGCACCTGTCACCCTGGGATTCCGGATATTGGCTAAGGCTCTTGCCACCCCATAGTGCCTTTTTAGGCAAGGCTCAAATTCTAAACCTACCACCCTAAAAAACAAAAATGGGAAGAAATTGAGGGTAATGCTGCTCAATGCCAGAAGTCTAAATCTCAAAATGCACGCACTCGAGGCCCTTCTCAGTATGGAGAACATCGATGTCTGTGCTGTAACTGAAACCTGGTTCAAGGCTCCTGAGAGCACCCCGGCACTATTAGGTTTTACCTCATATCATGTGTTCCGGCCCCAAAACCCGGACCACTCCACAAAAGGAGGGGGTGTATCCATATTCATAAAGGATACTCACACCTTCAGGTTGGTGGCAACGCATGAAGCTTCGGAAACCATCCAGGTGCAACTAACAATAGGCAAAACTGCTCTACAAATTGTAGCATGCTACAGGCCACCCTCTCAAACTCAGAAACCCCACACAGCCTTCCTGAAGACACTGGAGGGTATAAATGTATCTCCAAACACCATCATATTGGGTGACTTCAACTACCCGAATATAGACTGGGAACATTACTCAAGCCCTAACTTTCTAGCCCAACGGTTCCTGGAGTTCATAAATTCAAATGCCATGGAACAGCTAGTCACTGTTCCCACGAGAGGAGAAAATATACTAGATCTCATTGTCACAAACATGGGGACAAAATGCTCCACACGAAGTATATCCCTCATTGGTGAGATCTGATCATAAACTAATCTCACTGGAAATCCACATCCCGCCCCACCCCAAACAAAAAGACCATAGTGAAGAACTTCTCTAAAGCAAACTTCACACTACTCAAGACTGGTGTGGTATCCTTCAAGGCCCCTGAGTCAGAGGAAACCACAACCCAAGCTGCGGAAGCCCTTACAAATGCCTTCTATGAACACCTCCAGGACTGCATGGATCAGGCAATCCCAAATAAAACCAAGACTCTTTCCACAAAGGGCAAACGTCCAGTCTGGTGGACCCCAGCCATTAACAAACTTTACAATAAGAGGAGAAAGCTATTACATGATAGAACAAAATCCATAAAAGGGAAGTCACCCCTGATCATTATTAGTAAAAGAATACGAGCACTCATAAAATCAACTAAGGCCAATTTTGAGAGAAAATTGCCATGGATTCAAAGGACAATCATAAGGCCTTTTTCAGCTATGTTAGGAACCTGGGTGGAAACTCACAGATATGCTCAGAATTAGTCCAAAATGATACAAAAATCACTGAACCCACAGACATTGCCAACATACTGGCAGACAGGTTCAGTGCAAACTTCACCCCCCTCTCCCCCCCTAAAGGAGAGATAACTATCCCAGCCGAGTGTAGCCTCCCGGACATCTCAAATGCGCAGGTGAAAGCTGCTCTCTCTAAAGCTAAAAACACAGCATCAATGGGACCGGATGGTGTCCCCGGCTGTGTGCTACAAGAGCTAAATGAGGAATTAAACCCACACATAAGGCAGCTGTTTAATCTCAGCCTTACCACAGGATACGTGCCCAAGGAGTGGCGTACGGCAACTGTGGTCCCACTCCACAAAGGTGGCGCCTCTACGGACCCTGGTAATTACTGCCGCATAAGGTTAGGAAGTCGAGTCTGCAAAGCTATGGAGAGGATCATAATGGAGCGCATAAACAAAGATATGGGGGACGTGCAGACAATGGACCCGACCCAGTTTGGCTTTGTCAAGGGAAGATCATGCCTTTTGAACTTGGTCGACTTCTTCGAAATAGTCACCAAGGCCATTGATGAGGAAAGGCAGTCCATACAGCCTACCTTGACCTTGCAAAGCTTTCACACAATACCCCACTCGGGTATTGTAGAAAAACTTACCAGCTTAAATGTAAACCCATATGTCACAAGATGGGTTGCAAACTGGCTTAAGGACAGAACCCACAGGGTTAGAGTTGCTGGCGCTGTGTCAGACTCCAAGCCGGTCACAAGTGGTGTCCCACAGGGCTCGGTCCTTGGCCCCTATTGTTTGGCATCTACTTCTCAGAAGTACAGGCCAACATGGGAGGACTTTGGCTGACAAAGTTTGCAGATGACTGCAAACTGGCGCCATAGTGGAAAGTGCATCGGACACTGATATCCTTCAGAAGGGACTCACGGAAACAGATAGCTGGTGCCAGAGCCATGGCCTGAAGTTAAACGCCATAATATGTATAGTCATACCCTTCGGGAAAAACAAGGTAACCCCAAGCTACCATATAGGTGGCAATCCACTAAGCACAGAAGAGGTTATCAGGGACCTGGGGACCCAGGTTGACAGTGGCCTTTCTTTTTACACTCACATTGCTAAAGTGGTTAGAAAGACCTTCTACATTGCCCACCTGATCATGAAGGGATTCACATCCAGATCTAGTGAGGTCATTGTTCCCCTGTACTCTTCACTTATCAGACCAATGATCGAGTACAATGCCCCATTCGGGATGTATCTCACCCGACATCTGCAGCAATTGGAGAGACCCCAAAAGTTCCTCACCAAAAGGATAAAGGGACTCCAAAATCTGTCATATGCTGCCAGATTGAAGAAACTCCAGCTCTATTCAGTCGCATACCGTCTGCTCAGAGGTGACATGTGCCTGACATACAAGGCCATGTCCAACCCGGAATTAATGGACATGCTCCACCTCAAACCATCCAAATCCACCAAAACCACTAGAGCAAGTGACTTAAACCTTAGCACGGATATAAATAGGACGTCCTGGAGGGATAGATTTATCACTCAGAGACTCCCTATGCTGTGGAATAAAATCCCGGTCCATGTGAGGCAGAGCACCGGGCTGACTCTGTTCAAGAGAAATCTAGACCTGTGGATGGGAGATCGTAGGTTTACCCGGGAATCATCTCTGGGTCACTGCTGGACAGAGGCACAACAAACTAATGGGCACAGTATTTTTCATATAAGGGGTGGCTAAGGTACTATAATTTGGGGTAGGCTTAAAAGAGACAAAACTCAGAAACCCCACACAGCCTTCCTGAAGACACTGGAGGGTATAAATGTATCTCCAAACACCATCATATTGGGTGACTTCAACTACCCGAATATAGACTGGGAACATTACTCAAGCCCTAACTTTCTAGCCCAACGGTTCCTGGAGTTCATAAATTCAAATGCCATGGAACAGCTAGTCACTGTTCCCACGAGAGGAGAAAATATACTAGATCTCATTGTCACAAACATGGGGACAAAATGCTCCACACCGAAGTATATCCCTCATTGGTGAGATCTGATCATAAACTAATCTCACTGGAAATCCACATCCCGCCCCACCCCAAACAAAAAGACCATAGTGAAGAACTTCTCTAAAGCAAACTTCACACTACTCAAGACTGGTGTGGTATCCTTCAAGGCCCCTGAGTCAGAGGAAACCACAACCCAAGCTGCGGAAGCCCTTACAAATGCCTTCTATGAACACCTCCAGGACTGCATGGATCAGGCAATCCCAAATAAAACCAAGACTCTTTCCACAAAGGGCAAACGTCCAGTCTGGTGGACCCCAGCCATTAACAAACTTTACAATAAGAGGAGAAAGCTATTACATGATAGAACAAAATCCATAAAAGGGAAGTCACCCCTGATCATTATTAGTAAAAAATACGAGCACTCATAAAATCAACTAAGGCCAATTTTGAGAGAAAAATTGCCATGGATTCAAAGGACAATCATAAGGCCTTTTTCAGCTATGTTAGGAACCTGGGTGGAAACTCACAGATATGCTCAGAATTAGTCCAAAATGATACAAAAATCACTGAACCCACAGACATTGCCAACATACTGGCAGACAGGTTCAGTGCAAACTTCACCCCTCTCCCCCTAAAGGAGAGATAACTATCCCAGCCGAGTGTAGCCTCCCGGACATCTCAAATGCGCAGGTGAAAGCTGCTCTCTCTAAAGCTAAAAACACAGCATCAATGGGACCGGATGGTGTCCCCGGCTGTGTGCTACACGAGCTAAATGAGGAATTAAACCCGCACATAAGGCAGCTGTTTAATCTCAGCCTTACCACAGGATACGTGCCCAAGGAGTGGCGTGCGGCAACTGTGGTCCCACTCCACAAAGGTGGCGCCTCACGGACCCTGGTAATTACCGCCCCATAAGCTTAACAAGTCTAGTCTGCAAAGCTATGGAGAGGATCATAATGGAGCTCATAAACAAAGATATAGGGACTTGCAGACAATGGACCCGACCCAGTTTGGCTTTGTCAAGGGAAGATCATGCCTTTTGAACTTGGTCGACTTCTTGAAATAGTCACCAAGGCCATTGATGAGGAAAGGCAGTCCATACAGCCTACCTTGACCTTGCAAAGGCTTTCGACACAATACCCCACTCGGGTATTGTAGAAAAACTTACCAGCTTAAATGTAAACCCATATGTCACAAGATGGGTTGCAAACTGGCTTAAGGACAGAACCCACAGGGTTAGAGTTGCTGGCGCTGTGTCAGACTCCAAGCCGGTCACAAGTGGTGTCCCACAGGGCTCGGTCCTTGGCCCCTATTGTTTGGCATCTACTTCTCAGAAGTACAGGCCAACATGGGAGGACTTTGGCTGACAAAGTTTGCAGATGACTGCAAACTGGGCCATAGTGGAAAGTGCATCGGACACTGATATCCTTCAGAAGGGACTCACGGAAACAGATAGCTGGTGCCAGAGCCATGGCCTGAAGTTAAACGCCAAAAATGTATAGTCATACCCTTCGGGAAAAACAAGGTAACCCCAAGCTACCATATAGGTGGCAATCCACTAAGCACAGAAGAGGTTATCAGGGACCTGGGGACCCAGGTTGACAGTGGCCTTTCTTTTGACACTCACATTGCTAAAGTGGTTAGAAAGACCTTCTACATTGCCCACCTGATCATGAAGGGATTCACATCCAGATCTAGTGAGGTCATTGTTCCCCTGTACTCTTCACTTATCAGACCAATGATCGAGTACAATGCCCCATTCGGGATGTATCTCACCCGACATCTGCAGCAATTGGAGAGACCCCAAAAGTTCCTCACCAAAAGGATAAAGGGACTCCAAAATCTGTCATATGCTGCCAGATTGAAGAAACTCCAGCTCTATTCAGTCGCATACCGTCTGCTCAGAGGTGACATGTGCCTGACATACAAGGCCATGTCCAACCCGGAATTAATGGACATGCTCCACCTCAAAAATCCAAATCCACCAAAACCACTAGAGCAAGTGACTTAAACCTTAGCACGGATATAAATAGGACGTGCTGGAGGGATAGATTTATCACTCAGAGACTCCCTATGCTGTGGAATAAAATCCCGGTCCATGTGAGGCAGAGCACCTCGCTGACTCTGTTCAAGAGAAATCTAGACCTGTGGATGGGAGATCGTAGGTTTACCCCGGGAATCATCTCTGGGTCACTGCTGGACAGAGGCACAACAAACTAATGGGCACAGTATTTTTTCATATAAGGGGTGGCGTAAGCCACAATAATTTGGGGTAGGCTTATAAATGCCTTAGGGCAGATAGCCTAGTATAAACCTATGAACCTATGAACCTATGAGAAATTGAGACAAAATTAAGAAAAGCTCCTGAATGGGAAACCCCATGTCTAGATACAGTACCCATCTTCTGGGTAAATGTATCAACATTTTACACAAAGATGTAGCCCTGAGTAAGAATTAAATATATTTGAATATTGAACAGATACCAATGTGGTTATCAACAGGAAAAAAAAACATCTTACGAACTATAGACCAATAACTTACCCCCCAATAATATACAAATGTTATAGTCCTTTAGGAAAAAAGAAATTATGGAGCAAATGATCATTTGTCGCTAAAGAAAGCCATAATAGAGAACTGTAAACAGGGAAAGACTCTCAGAATGGCATGAATATATTACAAAAAAAATAAAAACAGTTGACAGCACCCCATGTTCATGGATAAAGGAATGCTAATAGTTGTTGAAGATGCACCCTACATTGAGCAATTACAGTACAGTGACCATGAAACAGTGCAAACCACTTTGCAGCAGAAACATAACAAAAGGCAAATTAATGTCCCAGGGATAAAAATACAAAGGAGGATATTCCAGGTGATTTTTTGTCACTGCTGGTGTTTGTCTTGCCCTTAACCCACTAATCTGTTTACCTAACAGATTAGGCTATGGTTACAGTTTGGACCCCACAAACCAGCCTTGGTTAAAGACTTCTCATTTACTTTTTCTGGATGACTTAAATCTGTATAGTTCATCAGATGAGGAGTTGAAAACACAACTACAAATGGTTTAAACTTTTTCAGATGATATAAGGACGTGATTTGGTTTGATAAATGTGCAAAATCAACATTTAAAACAGGAAAGGCATAACACCAATAAAATATCAGTCTGGGACAGGAATATGATATAAAGGAACTTGAGCAGAAGAGAGTGTACAAATATATGGGAATATATAAAACATGAACAAATGAAAACACAACTCCATAAAGAATACTTCAGATGACTAAAACTAATATTTAAAACTCTCCATCTGCACAAGGTATAGTCAGGGTTATTAGTCAATATCATATTTGTATAGCTAACTATAAGAATAACAGTTGCGTGTGTAGTTGTGGTTCTAGGTCATACTTGCATTGGATACTTTTTGCTTTGGTCTGTTCATAGGTGATTCCTTACCTGGCACCAGCATTACGGCATAGTCCCCATTTGATGGTGGAAAATCTGTAGCTCCTGATAATGATGGTGGTGATGAGTTGGCATAATTGGAGGGTGCAGAGTATGTGCTGGACATAAGGAATATGGCCACCTCATTCCCAACTTTGAGTTTGGACATAGTCAATATGCCTGCACAAATCCTAGATGCATTGCCATCCAATATTATCCAGGTTAATGTGGACACTATAGATCAGGGAGGCGTGGTTGATCCCAGTACAGAGATGTTTGAATCTGCCCATAGAAATCTTGCAAGATGGGGGTCTGCACAAGGGGGTTGAAAATGATGCTTGTTGGAGGTATGATTATCAACATCCCCCTCCAAGATTGGTGTGTCGGAAGATGACACCCAATGTATGTGGAGGCAAGGACTAGTTATTTCTCAGACATGGCAGAGATTGTGAAGGTGATCCAGGCTGTGCATTCTGACTTAGAAGACTCCATGATGCATAGACTCACAGTGTTGAAGAAGTCCTTCTATGTGACACAAAGCATAAGTAAAGGTATGGCATCCAGCTACAAGGAAATTATAGTCCGACTATACTCAGCTTTCATTGGACTAATAACTGAGTACAATGTGTCATTTGAAATGTACTTTACTAGGCACTTACAGTAGCTGGAGTGACTTCAGAGGTTCCAAACCTAGAAAATGCAGGGCATAAACCACATGCGGTGTGAGGATGGACTAAAAGACCTAACCCTTTACTCTGTCTCATACCGTCTACTTAGGGGTGACCTATGCCAGACCTACAAGACATTCACAAATCCAGCCCTGATGGAACTGCTACACATCCGCAAGTCATACAGCAGGAGGGTCACTCAATCAAGGGTTCAAAATTTTGTGACTCAAACAAAATGTGCTGGAGAGACAGATATGTATCTCAGAGACTGCCTCTTCCTTGGAACAAGCTTCCTATTCCCATTAATCAGAGCCCTTCCCTGGTAATTTCGATCAAAGGATGAAGAACTGCAAATTCACTCCTGGGGTAGTGCCTATGTCCCTTATGGACAGGGGCAATCTGTAACATACTCAAGCCATAGGCAAAAACCCATGTCATCCTCTTGCTCCTAGGGGCCATATAGTGGGTAAAATTGGGGTATATTGGCTAGGATTGTAAGGCTCTTAGCCGTTAGTCTAGTAATATTATAATATAATATCTTATAATGCCGTATATGTATGATTCATTGGTAGACTTGTAGATGTGTCTGCAACCAGAATAGGCCATCCCTTGATCAAGTCATGGTCCTGCTGACACATTCCCTAGCTAATATCAGTCACAGTCAGTTACCACATCAGTGTCTATCCTAGGTGAATTGTACAGCCAGCGCAACTAATTGCAGAGCCAGCACTCGTGGGTGGGGTGTACATGAGAAGATGAACTCCCTGTCATGCATGCCCTGGACCAGTTCAGTACATCAAGTCACAGTTCTGTATTATGTGCTCAGGCTATGTGCTTGCATACATGAATAAACAAGCTTTGGGGATGTGGAAGGTGCCCTGTAGCTTTGGAAGCTGGCCAGCTGTTATATCCTTAGCAGGATATAACCCATATAGTTATGGCTACTGCAGCAGTGATCAATATAATGAACATCTAAGGTCACATAGGTTTAGAAGATGCTGGACTGATTGGCGTTCATAGGATCATAGAATCATAGGAGGTTACTAGGCTAACAGCTCTGGGGTCCTTACAAGCCTAGCCAAGATTTTAGCCCCAGAAAAGAAACTTCAGTCAGCACCTGTCACCCCTGTCAATGAGGGACAAAGGTGGAACTCCCGGGACAAAATTTGTGGTTTCCCATCCACTCATTAAGGTTACGTTTCAAGAGGGTCAGCGGAGTACTCTACTTCATGTGTATGGGAAGTCTATCACAGAGATGGGACAGTCTCTGGGAGACAAATCTGTCTCTCCAGCAAGTTTTGTTAATGTCACATATTAGATTTAGGCTTTTTTTTAACAGGTAATACTTGAGGAGTTAGACTTATGGATATGGAGCATCTTTAGTAGGGCAGGGTCTGAGATTGCTTTGCAAGCGAGACACAGTTCTCCTTTGAGCAATCAATATGATACTGAGTAGACTGATAGTAATTTCAGCCTATCTGCATAGGATAGATGTTGGAGGCCATGTATTCTCTTTGTGAGATATTTCTGTGGCTTTTCCAGTTGGTGCAGGTGTTTGGAGAGGTACATACCAAATGAGGTGTTGTACTCAATTATTGGCCTAATGAGGGAGGACAGAGAGGTAATAACCTCTTTTTATTTCTGGATGCAATCCCTTTACTTTATGAGATGAACAAAATAAAAGGCTTTTCTGACCACTGCTGGTACATGATAGTCAAATGTAAGATTATTTTCAACCAGTATACCTAGGTCTCTCACCACAGGTTGTGTGCTTAGGGGGGTGCAGTCAATGTGGTAATCAGCAGGGGCCCTGTTCTTGCTGAATGGTATGATAATACATTTTTTTGCATTTAATTTAAGACCATGACATTGGCATCAGTCATTTGTTGCAGTGAGACTCTCTATTGTATGTTACCATCATTTGGGGAGTTAATGACAACACCCAACTTACAGTCGTCTGCAAACTTGGTCAGTCACAGGCCTTTTGTCTTTGCCTGAACCTCTGAGAAGCAGATGCTAAACATTAGGGGTCCTAGGAGAGATCCCTGGGGAACACCACTAGTGACAGGTCTGCTGTCAGAGGTGGAGGCACCTATTTTGACCTTGTGGGTCCTATCGGTGAGCCAGTTGACCACCAACTAATAAGACAGGGATTTACACCAAGTTGTGCTAGCTTTTTGATGGTGTCTGAGTGGGGGATTGTGTCAAAGGCTTTGGCCAAATCAAGGTAAGCTGTATGAACTGACTTTCCCTCATCCAGGGCTTTGGTGACAGTCTCAAATAAGCCAACCAGGTTCAACAGGCAAGATCTGCCCTTGATGAATCCAAACTGGGTGGGGTCAAGTGCTTGGAGATTGCCTTTGTCCTTGTTTATGAGATGCATAGTAATACACTCCATGGCTTTACAGATCAGACTTGTCAAGCTAATGGGTAGATAGTTTCCAGGGTCAGTAGTGGCACCACCTTTGCGCAAGGGGATGACAATGGCAGTTCTCCACTCTGCTGGAATGAAGCCTGTACTTAGGCTGTAGTTGAATTGTGTGCTCAATGGCAAAGCTAGTTCTTGCTGGAGGTGGTGCAGAATGCAGCTAAGTATACTATCAGCTCCCATGGAAGCTGTGTTCTTTGCCATGGATAGGGCCTTTAACACTAGATCAATGTGAGGTACAGGACAAGTATCAGGGATGTTGAATGGGCCTTTGGGGTGGGCAGGGGAGTGAAGTTTGCACTGAATCTATCTGCTAGCAGGTTGGCTAGGTCAACAGGATCAGTATAAGTCATACTGTTAAATACTAATTTAGAACAAACCTAGGCTTTACCATGGAGGTTCCTGACATAACTAAAGAAGGCTTTGCGTTTTCTCTTTGTTCAGAGGATAGCTTTGATTCATAATTGGCTTTAGAGGTTTTCACTAGTGATCTAACTTGCTTTTTGAGGCTAAGGAGGGAGTTTTTCCAATTGAGAATCTGTGCCTTTTTACCCTAAGTCAACAGTTTCTTTCTTTTGTTGTAAAGCCTGTTGATAGAGGATGTCTATCAGATAGGTTTGTGTTTCCTTGAGAAGCAGGTTTTAGTTCTGTAGGGTATGGCTGAGTCTATGCAGTTGTACAAGTGCTTGTATACTGCATTGGCGTACTGTTCAGCATAGCTGTCTGCATCCTCTGAGGTGGTCAGTGGTGTGAAGTGACTGATAGCCTCCCTTAGGAGGTTGTAGTCAGCTTTTGAGAAGTTGTTTAGCCTGGTTATGGGTGAGGGAGAGTTGGGCAAGATAGAAACTTCCAGTGAGACAGACCGATGATCTGATCTTACTAGGGAAGAACACACTATGTGAGTGGTGCAGCAGTCACCCATGTTGGTGAGAACGATGTCCAGAATATTATCTCCCCTTGTGGAGGATGAGATGAGCTGGTCTAGTGCATTACAACTGATGAACTCAAGAAATCATTGGGTGAGTGCATTAGTGCAGGAATAGTTCACCCAGTCTATGGTGGAGCATTTGAAGTCACCAAGGATCAGGGTGTTAGGGACTACCTTGATGGAGTCAGGTAGGTCCAGGCAGGAGGAGTAGGTGCCCTGATTCATAGAGGGGGGAACTATAGCTGGCTATAAAGTGGATGGGTATCTTGCTAAATGTCAGTTTCACCTGGAGTAGTTCTAGTGCGTCATGCTGGCAAACCAGTCTGGAGATGTGCTTGTCTTTAATGAAGACAGGGACTGCACCACCATTAGTTTTCCCGACCTCATTTTGGGGTCAGAATGTGTGGAATGAGGTATATCCTGGTATGGCAGCAGTGCTCTCTGCAGCCTTGTACCAAGTTTCTGTGACTGCACAGATGTCAGCATCTTCCAATGTGAGGAGAGCCTCCAGTGAGTGCATTTTCAGGTTAAGGCTCCTAGAGTTAAGCAAAATGACCTTCAATTTGCTTTTTGTCAGATCTTTTATGTTGGAAGATTTGTTTTTGGCCTGAAAAAGGCACAACTGGGGAGGCAGGAGCCTTGACCAGAATCAAGAATCCCAGGGGTGAAAGGAGGAAGCCATCTCTGACAAAGCATCAAGTCCTCAAGGCCTGTCAGCCATGTCATCCCAGGCAGATAGATACTGGATTCCCTTGGAATGACACCAGAAACTAAGCCAATTGTTGAAGGCAAATATTTTTGTTGGTATTGTGGTATCATTCTTGGTGAAGGTAGGCTGTTGCTTAGGGCTAGGGTCATACCTGCCTGGGACATATAGTCTGAAGCTAAATCATGTCTCTCTTCATATAGTCTAATAAGGTACATCTCAAGTCATTCATATCAACATGGACAATGACAGAGTCATACTTGTACCTGTTGTGGAGAGACTTAAGTGTGTGCATGATGTGGCAGATTCTGGCACTTGACAGACAACTGACTGTGACCTTCTCCTTGTTGACCCTGCTGAGGGAGACATTGGTGTGTCTCACAATTGAGTTGCCAATGACTAGTATGTTTGGTTTATTGCTATGCCTCATGGGATTTATCTCTGAGACACTGGCGTATTGTCTGCTGTGTGTGATGTGTTTGGTGTTGTGTGTGGAATGTTTGTGAGTGTGATTTGGAGGTCTCTGCTATTTAGGTAAGTTTTTATTAGGACCTCTTCATAGGTGTGTGTGTGTGTGTGTGTGTGTGTGTTGTGCTTGGCTACGTGATGTGGGTGGCGTGGTGTTTGTGCTGGCAATCTTCTTTTTGTCAGGAGTACTGACTGCGGCATGAGGGAGCATGGATTCCAGGTTACTGATGTAGATGCATTTATCGCAAGTAGAAGAATTATGTGCTAGGAAAAGACAGCTGTCAGTGAAGATGAGGCAGTTGCTATACTGTCTCAATATGCCCATGTCGACCAGGCTAGCAGGAGAAACTGATGGAAATTGTCCAGACATAGTATTCTGAAAATTTGGGTGGACTTATGGACAGATGGTTTTGATAAGGGTTTGTCCACAAGAGTCTAGACCACAAAAATATTCTTAAATGTAAAATAACTGACCTGAAGCTGAAGTGCTAAAATCAAAACTAAGAGGTTTAGAATAACAGACAAATTTAATCAGGCTACTAACAAGCAGTAATAAATGCAACAGAATAAAAGAACCTGAACAATAAGAGCAAGCAGCAAAGCAAAATAAGTTAATAAAGTAGGAAGAACACAGCTGAATAAAGTGTATTTTTTAAGTGGAGAGAGAGGAAACAAAGGATAATTCAAGATTAAGAAATTAAGAGGTTGGCCTTCCCAAATGCTGTCTCTGTACACAGTAGCGTAAGCAAATATGAAGGGACTGGGAGAAGTGTCTAAAATCAAATTTACAGCAGGGGCGGGCAGTTCCAAAGCCAACAAGTTTAAGAATACAACAACACAAGGGCAGGAGGGTGGGAAAAACAAAATGCAGACAAAGTCCAGCAATATTCAATCAAGCAAATAAATAAATGGAGTACCGCTTTGCCAACTATAACTGAAACAGATCAAGTGCAAAAAGTATACTTACATCAGCTTCTTATATCCAGATGGTTATAGAATAAATTCAGCCAGCTACAAGGAAGCAGCTCTGATACTAAGTACAATCTCACAGAAATGTAACTCTTTATACCAGTAGTAGAAAAGAAAAATCAGGACCTCAGGCAATCAGATAAACACAAAAAGCTGTTTGACCAGTAGCTCACACCTTGTATGGGCTAGCTTCACAGAATGTAAAGCAACCCCCACTGTGAAACCAGCTGGCTTCGAGCTCAAGTGCTGCAATAACCCTGATTAACAAAATGCAGAGACACCAGCAATATTCAATTAAGCAAATAAATAAATGTAGTAGAGTTTTGTTAACAAAATGCAGAGACCAGTGATATTCAGTCAAGCAAATAAGTAAATAAAAACAGTACAGTTTGTTAACAAAATGCAGTCCGAGACCAGCAATGTTCAATCAAGCAAATAAATAACTGTAGGATACTTTTGTTAACCATCACTGAAACAGATCAAGTGCAAAAAAGTATACTTATATCAGCTTTGTATATCCAGATAGTTATAGAATCAATTCAGCCAGCTACAAGGAAGCAGCTCTGAAACTGAGTTTACTTCTTAGCAAATATGCTGACCTAGTGCCAGAGCCCATGGAGCTACTGTTTGCAGTTCTAGAAAATGTAAAAATGTCTCGATGAAGGGTGATAAAAGGTTGGATAATCTATAATGGAAATTGAGGAGGAGATGGATTGTGTGGAGATGTGAAGATGGAGATAAATCTACCAGCAAGAATATTAGCTATTGCTTCTTTGTTAGACTCAGTATAGTTTGTGTTTGTGTCTTTCGGCTTTTCCCGGTTAGGGGTTGCCACAGCGGAACTCCGGTCCGCTAATGATTGGTAGTGGATTTTTACGTACCGGGTTACCAGCCCTGATGCACAACCTTCAACGAAGGCACACCCCATTCACGTATGTCTCCACACACAAGACGCTCTAGCTGAGAATCGAACGGGACAACGTCTTGCTATGAGGCGATAGTACTGAAGAAAATTTTGAGTTTCCTAATTTAGCTGAAGAAGGGCTTGTGGTTTCCTTACTACCAGAAACAATTCAGAATTCTTAACTGTATTTGCACTGCCTAATTGTTTGCCTGTAGATCTTGTTTAATAGTTGTATGTGACTTTTATATTGTGCGAAATTGAGTAAAAGGGGGGGCAAGGGCATGGACATCATTAGATTTACAACAAATGCCATGATAAATAAGCTTTATGAGACAGAAGGACCTTCTGAACACAAATGAGATATGATGGCTGAAACAGAGCGAATTGTCAATTTAGGCATACAAATCTCTAATAATGAGAGCTGTTTCATGAGCTTTATTCCCTTTTTGTTATGTACAGAATTGATTTATGTGAGCATTCCACCATACTGGCTTATTTTTAATTTATTACTGTTTTTGTGCTAAATGAGAACAACCTCTTTTATGCAATTACTCATGGGGGAGTAGATCTTTGAAGAGTAAGAAATATTTATTTATTTATTTATTTATATGTGATTACTGGGATAGCCCACTGAGCAAGCAGAGCCCATTTTCAGTGGAGGCCTGAGAGAGAGAAGCTCCAAAACAAGCACATTAGGAATATACAAAATCAAACAGCATAAACTTATTACAAAGTAATCCATTACAATTTATATAGTATTGTGGGTAAACATTATGTCAACTGCCTAGCCTAGATTTTTTTGCAGGATTCTAACCTTAATTGCACTACCAAACTACAATTAAAGAAATTAAAGGAGTTGTAAGATATAAGAGAAGAAGTGAGGAAAGTATATGAAGGAAGAGGGGAAAGAAATAGGTGGTGTAAAAGACAGGTGAAGCAGGAGAGTATAACAGAAACTTGAGATATAGGCATAGGAAGAAAGTTGAGAATGGGTAGAAGGTTGAATAATGGAGATGAACAGAGAAAGGAAAGGTAGGTGATAAAGGGAATGATAGGATGGTAATGACAGGTTATGGAAGGAGGAGGCTTAGTGCAATTATAGAACCAGGTGGAGGATGCAGAGCTATTTTAAAGGAAACAGTGCTCTGGTTGGTACAAATAGCTACAGGAAAGCTGTTCTAGATCTTGGCTATAGTCCAGGAGTACAGTAGTTGACCAGCAGTTAGTTTGGGTTTATGAATTTGCAGGAGGTATTGGTTTTCAGATCTTAAGGCCCTATTAGAATTGTAATCGGAAAACAAGGAATTTAGGGCAGGGCAATCTTGAGGTTTGAAAAGCATTGTGTGTGTGGTAGTTAGTTGGTGATAGGTGAGGTAGTGGGGCAACTCAAGCTAGTTTAGTGTTTTTAAGAGTGTGCAGTGGTGAGTGGAGAGGCAGGTATTTGCTGTGACCTTAGTGATTTTGTTATAGCATGCTTTTAATTCAGTTCTGAGTGAGGATTGGAGGTTGGTTAGTAAGGGGGTGCCATAGACAAGAGAAGAAGCAGATAGGTGGAAGTAAGAAGTTTATGCATATAAAGAACGCCTGATTTTTGGTGTATCTACTGATGTTATTTTGTATGTGTAGGTCACATTTTAAGCTATCATCAATTATGACTCCCAGGAGTTTAGTATGGCTAACTAATTTGATTTTTGTGTGGTTCAGGGAAAGTATGGTAAATTGATATTTGTTGATGTAAGTATTTCTTTTAGGAATGAATATTATGAGTTTGATTTTATTGAGGTTTAGAAACAGATGGTTGCTATGGAGCCATGTCTCTATGGTGGAAAAAAGCAGATTGAGTGATGTGCTGTAGCTGTGATGCATTTTCAGTGGAGAAAATAATAGTGGAGTCTTTCACGTATTGAACAAGTACCCCACTGATGGAATGAAGAGTGAAGGTTATTGATAAATATATTGAAAAGCAGAGGTCCTAATATAGAGCCTTGGAGAACACCAATTGAGTTGTGAATACATGGGGATATAGAGTGGTGCCATTTTACTGCCTGTTCTGTGTCACCCAGATAGCTTTTGAATGAGTGGAGAGATGGAGTAGATAGTTCAATGTTAGAAAGCTGGGAGAGAAGCTGTGAGTGAGAGATAGTATCAAAGGCCTTAGATAAGTCCAGAAATAGAGTGGAAAAGTTCTTCCCAGAGTTGCAGGCTTTATTGAGTAAGTCTATGAAGGATATTAGAGCAGTGTAGCCTGCTCTCAAACCAGGCTGAGTTTGAGAAAGGATTGGATTGTTAAGAAGGAAATGTAGAAGTTGCATGTGTACACATTTTTCTAGGCGTTTGGAAATGGGAGATAGAATAGCTATGGGATGGAAGTTGGAGATATCAGTTGAGGTACCGCCTTTGGGGAGGGATAGAATATATGCTCTTTTTGAGAGGTGAGGACATAGGATTCTTGGATGTATCTATTAATGAGTATGCTAATGGGGTAAGCAATAGCTTCTGCAGTGATTTTTATGTGTTCTGCAGGTAGACCATCAGCTGCTTTGGAGCTGGGTTTTAGTTTAAGAAACAGACTTTTTGATTGTGTTTGGGACTGTAGTGAGTGTGAATTCAGGTGAGGTACTTGTTGTAGATAAGTTTGTGTGTGTGTGGTTGAGGGGGGCTTGGACTATGTGTGTTGTGAAAGGCCGGGACTATATGTGTTGGTCTGGAATGTTTGTTGTAGGGAGAGGTTGAGAGAATTTTGCTGTAATATTAGCTATTTTGTCTATGAAGTAAGAGTTAAAGAAATAGGTAAGTGTTTCATCACAAATAGATGAGTTCAGTAGAATATGCCAGTTTACTTGTCCAGGATATCTGTAAATAGTAATTATTTGGCTTTAGAATAATCATTTAATTAATACTATGGGCTATTCTGATCAGAAATGATTGCATTAATGCAGAAAGTAAAGCTAGGTGATTAGATTTTGTCATTGATGTAGAGACAAGTGAGATTAAACAGGAAGGTGAGCAGTTTGTGAGGACAAGCTTATGGAGTTTTATAACCCTGATGAAGGCAGGGAAAACTTTCAGTAGACTGCTGGCATTCACAAAGTCAAGGACTCTCTGGATGTAGTTTTGGAGGCTGTATACGTTTTTTGGTTTTTCATTCGATAGAAGGGCAATCAAAGTCTCATAACAATGGTTTTAGGCTCAGTGGGCAGCATATTGAGTTGATGTAGCAATTGGTTTGCTCTTTAAGGGACACGGAAGATGAACTAGATTCAGCATTTGCATGGTCAGCAGCATTACGGAGATAGAGTTATGATGGCATCATGCAATATCTGCCATTAGACAGTGGGGTGCTTTATAATTATGACCACCCTCCTGCTGTTTCCAGTGTTTTTGAGTGCATTATAGGATCATTACTGTAGTAAGGAAGGAGTGCTATCACTGTTCTGAAACCATGCTTCAGTAATTACGCAGATATGTTGGTGTTGTCAAATGTGAAGTAAGGCTCCTACATTTTGTTGTTTAACCATCCAGTGTTAATCAAAACAACCCTGTTATTTGTTACGGGGATATGCTCATGGTCCAAACATTGCCTAAAAGATATACTATGTGGAAGCAAACGTTCTAGCCAGTATGCAAAAGTCAAGAATTGAGAGGTGTTGTCCATCCCTGGCAAAGCAAGAAAAACATCTGACCATCTGCTCTCAGGTTGGCACATGCTAAATCACAAGAACCTCAGAATGACTCGTATTAACAAATAAATTATTGTAGCAGATTATTTCATCTTTGCATTTATCATCATTCTTGAAGTGGGAAGAATACTGTTCACCCATTAGTGGTTTTAAACATTCTTAGATGCATCCATGGTCAGATCAACTGCATATCATTACATCTCCCTTAGTACTGACTATATAAGGTCAATCACTCCAACATGGGGAAGACAAAGCTCTGTTCATATCTAGCAAAGTGTCCTGAGGACACTGCCAGTGTTAATAGAGCAATATGTAGAGAACTAGTTTTTGGTGCAGAAGGCTGCAAGTTCTTTTCACACACCTGTTAGGTGGACTGCTAACACTACTGTCAAGTATTTTGTATGCTTCCACTGTTTATTTATTTATTTTATTTATTTTACATTTGTTGACCGGGCTAGTCTAGCTGGAGATATTTCCATTTTCAGTAGAGGCCCGGGGAGAAAAGCTCCAACATTAATAGTTAGATCATTACTTAAAATACAGCAACAAGGTTGGTAAACATATTTGAAACATCGTAAATGAAAGCAGTTCAAATAAGTATACAAAAATCAGTAAAAATGATAAAAAAAAAGTGATCAAAAAAGATATTTACAATAGTATAGAAATCATTAAGAATGGTGAGATGAATTCTATTACACAATAAACGTAACAGTGTTATTATTTACTAGGTTGTACTAACAATAAGCAGGATGAATCTACGAAATTGCTTCATTGTGGTCATCAGTTTAGTTCTTCATCATAGAAATTAAAGAAATATGTGTGAAAAATTGGTAGGGTGTAGAAGTAATCTTAGTGGAGGGAAAGGTTAGTCAGGTTTACAACACGGACATAACCAGTGAGTTTTAAAGTATGTTTTAAGTCTTTGTTTAAAGAGAGGCAAAGAAGAAAGTGTTGTTAGTTCATTTGGAAGGAGGTTCCAGTCTTTTCCCACTGTGTTAGAAAACAGGGAATCTCCAGCCAAGTTATTAGTTTTGGTTATACTAGCTAGAAGCTTGTTAGAGGAGCGCAGTGAGTTTAGGTTTTTATAAGGGATTATGAGATTGGATAGTATTGGAGTGCTATTAGGTGGATAAAATATCTTGTGGGTCATGGTTAGTTGGGAGATTTTCAGAAGGCTTTGAAGTTCAAGCCAGCCCAGCTGCTTTAGATTTAGACAGTGGTGAGTTCGAAAGAGGTTACCAGTGGCAAATCTGGCGATGCTGTTATAGGCATGCTGTAGTTTGACAAGGTTATTCTTTTTGAGGTTGGTGTATATGGGAGAGGCATAAAGAAGAGTAGAAATTAAATGGGAATGAGCAATTTTGGTTTTAGCTGTTGGAGTTAAGAAAGTTTTGATTCGATATAAGGAGCCAATTTTCCTGTTGACATTTTTAATGGTATTATTTATGTGACTATCAAATGTAAGGTTGTTATCAATAGTAATTCCTAACAGTTTAGTTGTAGAGTCAGGGTGTATGATTGTGCTATTATTGGAAATGACAGAGAAATCAATTGGGGTAGACTTATTAGAGGGTGTAAAGAGAAGCAGCTTGTTTTTTTTTTTCATTAAGAAGGAGACAACGTTTTGTGAACCATGTTTCTACTGTGTTAAATACATTCTGAGTCAGGGAATGTAGTGCAGATGGTGAGGTTGCTGAGCAAATTAATGTTGAATCATCTGCATATTGAATGCAGGTGGCCTGTGGGATTGCTACATGCAGGTCGTTAATAAAAAGAGAAAAAAGAAGTGGGCCTAGAATGGAGCCCTGAGGGACTCCCAGTGTAACAGGTAGATGGGATGATATATTATTTGCCCAGAGAACTGCTTGTTGTCTATTGGTTAGGTAGGACCTGAACCATTTAATAGCTAGAGTCAAGAGAGAAGGATTCAAGAATGTTGATCAGAAGTGCATGGTTAACCATGTCGAAAGCTTTGGAGAGGTCAATAAAGAGTGCAGATGAGATGTTGTTGTTATTACGATTTCTGTTTATAACATCTGTAAAGGATAACAGAGCAGTTGTGGTACTATGAGATGGCCTAAAACCATGCTGACATTTAGCTATTATGTTATTTTGTGTTAAATGGTTTAAAAGTTGAAGATGAATGCATTTTTCCATGATTTTTGCTAAGGGTGATAAGAGTGCTATCGGTCGATAGTTTGAGTAGTCATTTGAGTTGCCACCTTTGTGAAGGGAATGATATGGGAGATTTTCCAGATGTTTGGAATGTAACCTTCCTTAATGGTTCTGTTTATGAGGATGGATATAGGATAGGAAATTACTTTGGCTGCTTTTTGGAGGTATTCAGAAGGTAACTGGTTAGCAGAAGGGGTACAAGGTCTAAGTTTTTGGATGAGTTTGTAGATGAAAGTGGTAGATATTGGTTGAATAGAGAATACTGGTAGAGTACTAGGTATGGACGTGGCAAGGTTTGAGCTGTCTGGAATAAGCTGGCTAGCTAGTGTTTGTATGGTTTCTGTAAAGAAAGAGTTGAAGGCATTGGCTGTTTGGTGGGGGGTGTTTGGGTCTGCCTGAAGCGGGATAGGTGTATGGGAGTGCCCTGGGGAAAGGAGTTTATATACACTAGACCAAAACTTCTGGGTGTTGTTTTGGTGATTTTGCTGTATTTTACAGTAGTAGTTATTTTTGTCTGTGAGTATTGCCTTTTTTGTAGTATTTCTCAGTTGCTTAAAAAGTTGTTGATCAGAAATATTTTTGTTAGCTCTCCACTTTGCCCAGATTTTATTTCTAAGTAAGATCTTTTGTTTGGTTTCATTAGTAAGCCAGGGGGCTGGTTTGGCTTTCATTCTAATGGTCCTTTTGGGTGCATGCCTATCAAGGATAGATAGGAAATTGGAGTTTAGATAGTCAACAGCTTCTTGAAGTGGTAGAGTTTTGAGAGGGTTCCAGTTACAAGCACTTAGTTCATTTTGGAATAATGTTGGGTTGAAGTTTTTATTGGTACGTATGTTTCTATAGATTACTTACTTACTTACTTACTTACTGTTGTAAGAAACTCCTTCTATATTACTCAGCTTATAAATAAAAGGATTGTCTCTAGATCTAGGGATGTCATTGTTGCCCTTTCCTCAGCAGTCATTAGACCAACCATTGAATATAATGCTGCCTTTGGCATGTATCTGTCCAGACACATGCAACAACTGGAATGCCCATAGAGATACCTTACTAAAAGGATGCAAGGCTTAAACAACATGTCCTACATGGACTGAATCAAAGCCTTGTCACTATACTCAGTATCCTACAAACTGCCAAGAGGTGACCTGTGTTTGGCATACAAAGCATCCTCTGACTCTTTACCGATGGATTTACTGCACATCAGCAAGTCAAATGGCATCAGAAATACTTGGTTGAGATCTAAACTTCTGCAAAATCAATAGAACAGTTTGGAGGGACAGGTAATTTTCACAGAGGATACTGCTGCTATGGAACAGACTCCCCATTCACATAAAACAAAGTCCATCCCTGTACATTTTCAAGCACAACTTAGAACTATGGTTGGGAAACATTAAACTACCCCAGGACTGCCCCCTATACTATTAGTAGACAGATGCAGCTCCTAAATGTTTTTCATTTGCATGAGTTCCCTCAAATTATCTATGGTATGATCCCATTTCTTCTCATTAGGGGTAATATATATTTATTGACTATGGGATATATTGTTTCAAGCACATAAAAGGAAACTGACTAGGTTTAAAATGGCCCACAAGTGCAGCCAGCCTAGCACCTTTAAACCTGTGAACTTATACAATGTAGTATGAGGGGGTGATACAGTTCTGGGTGTATTGTCCTTTCGATGAGACATTGCACCAAGTTTCCAATTTGTTTGAGTTGGTTGCAGTTCAGGTGAATGTAAAAGTGTAAAAGACCCCACATTACATATTGAAAAGAGCAGGGTGAGTTCTCCAGTGCCTAACTACCATTGTAGTCCTCACCTGAAAAGAGGCCATTAGTCTAGTGGGACTACCTTGATCAACAAAGGATAAATAAAATGAATGAACAACGTCCCTAATTCTAGCACTATAGAGAAAACTGACAGTAACTCCAGTCTAATAAGAGTCATATTACTATGTCCTTTAAAGAAAACATCTATAAACAGAACTTCAATTGGCCTATATTACTCTATGAGTTTACAGTATGTAGTTAATAAAAATTACTCTGAATTGGAACTTTAACAATTTGATATTTTAAACACATATCTCTTCTAGAATATATTCATACACACACTCACCCCCCACACAGACACATAAAACTCTATCTGTCTATCTGTCTATCTATCTATCTATCTATCTATCTATCTATCTATCTGTCTATTTATCTATCTTTCTGTATATCTGCTATATATCTTTTGCAGTGTAGAATTATCTACATCAGAAGACTGGACTATATGTTTTATTGTGAAAAAGGGAATGCAAGATTAATTTATTTTAAATAAAGCCATTCAGAGTTTCAGAGTTTCATAGTTCCATATGTGTATTATTGATTTTGTTTCTGACATACTGTATATTATTACAAAAAATCAGTTGATGAAGCTAGAAGTACTCTATCTCATATCTAGTCATATAATCCGTGTTTTCAAATACCAAGTATTAAAATTTTATGACTCTATTCAAGATGTGAAATATTTGGCATATGGCAGAAATTATGTTTATCCATGATTACTTAAGCTTGTCAAATGGAGATGGAAGTTAAAAAATGCTTACCTTTCTTCAGATGTCCTACTTTAGAAAGTTTGGTTGACAGTATCACTTAACCAGGCAAGACCATAAAGGGATAAGTGTCCCATTTTTGGGTTAATCTAGGACTCCTGATTTGTGACTTTGTCAAAGCCACGACACCTAGGATGCATGTGACAGCTGCCAGAAACAGCTAAACTGAGTGCTGGGGGCATGTTTAACATTTGAAGCACAAATCAAAACTAGACCATTTCTTACATAAAATAAGTGATTAACAATGAGAAAAATGCACATGTGTATTCTCTGACTTAAGCTAAGTATAGTATAAATATTGGATCTCAGACTCTCTTGCACTACACAGAAACAACAATAATGGACTTATTGAAACATATTATAAGAGGGGTGATAAACACTTTCTAACCACACACACACACACACACACACACACACACACACACACACACACACACACACACAGATACAATCAATAACTAAACATAAATATTATTTATGTTGTTCCTATATTTTTTTAGAAAAGGTGTGACCAAATATTCATGTAAAAATATAAAACACTGAAACATAAAAGTGGCACGATATACCTTAAATGAGCCTTCACTATAAATCATTGAGTTGTGACTCGAGGACCCAACTCACCAAATTCAACTCATCAGAACAACCTCATTCCTTTTAAAAAAAAAAGTAAAATGAAGTGTTTTTTGGGGGACAAGCCCCCCATACCCCCTGACCTTAGCTTCATGGTCACACAAACACAAAGCAAAGGGAAAATTCCCAAAATAAAGGTATTACTGCTGGCACACACTTAGAAACCACACCACCAGTGATTTCCTATGGAAAAGAGCAATCAAGATGTTTGACATTGAAGAGGTTATCTTGATCAGCTAAGTATTCATCCAGTAGGATGTCAGTAAGGTGCAGAGAAGCTTTTAATTGGTCCACCCAAGGTTTTACAAGTTGGACTGCTCAGTGGTGCAGCGGTTTGCATTGTTGCCTCACAGCAAGAGGTTCCCTGGTTCAATTATTGGCTAGTGTGCCTTCTGTGTGGAGTCTGCATGTCCTCTCTGCATTTGTGTGAGTTTCCTCTGGGTGCTCCAGTTTCCTCCCACATTACAAAAGACATGTCTGGAACATTTCTACCTGAGCCTCTGCTGAAAATTTGCTCATTCCAAGTTGGACTTTCCCAGTAAACAAATGTTAAATAAATAAATGCAAATAAGATTTTGGACTGCATGCTCTATTTCTTTAAAGTTACCCAGTAATTCACTCTGGACTGCAGAAGGCAGGACATTTTTGACTCCAGGTAGTGGGATCAGGGAGTCCAAAACTCCAAGCTCCATCAATTGTAAACTCTCCGTTATGTCAGTAAAATGTATCATGTCACCTCAGTATTCAAATGTTTTCAGCAGTGTCTAGATATCATTATTGTTGTTATTATTGGTATTATTATTATTTTTACATTTTATATTTTGCTTGTAAAACCTAGAAACTGATGGCTTTAATATTGTGAAGACTCTATGTCATTAACAATACATGTTTCTTCATCTAGCTCTACAGTTTTAAAATGTGACACGGGATACAGTATTCTACAACATTCCATTCAGTATAGTTCAGTCATCTCTTCAGCCTGCCAATGTTAAGTGCATACTTCATTTTAAGTTGTTCAATGAAATGCGTGGCTATGTTGCAACTATAAATCAGTCCTGTCATATACGTAGTCCAACACATAGTCATACACACAACTAGCCAGGTATGATAGAGTAAAGATGTTATTAAATTCCATTTTCAAGATTCTAAAAAATGTCAGTGTTTAGATTATGCATTTAAAGGACATGCATGTTTTAATGTGAAAACAAAGAAAAAATGCATGAAGTTAATGAATTAGACAGCACATATTATGCCATAGTAAATATCTTTTTTATGCTATAATAGTCAGCAGCTATGAAAAGTTACACCCCAGAAGCAAACATATATCTTGAGCTGTATAAATATATAGTTAAAAGAATAAACTAAATAAGTATAATATTCCAAGAACAGTAAATATTTAATATAGGAGTCAGTCTGGCTTCATGGTATAGAGGGATAAAGCTCTAAATGCAACCCAGGTGATGTCAATTAAAGAGAAACTAGGACACTGGAAAAACTGACCAGGGTAGGATGTGAGCAAACAGTATTTGCTAGATCAGCCATGCTGAGCTGGCAGCCTCATTCGGGCTAAACTTCTTCTGTGAGAGTAGAGGTTTGAATCTTACCAATTGCCATAAGACCAACAGACACGTGCTGGCTGATTTTTATTTGAATCTTACCAATTGCCATAAGACCAACAGACACATGCTGGCTGATTTTTATTTGAATCTTACCAATTGCCATAAGACCAACAGACACGTGCCGGCTGATTTTTATTTAAATCTTACCAATTGCCATAAGACCAACAGACACGTGCTGGCTGATTTTTATTTGAATCTTACCAATTACCATAAGACCAACAGACACGTGCTGGCTGATTTTTATTTGAATCTTACCAATTGCCATAAGACCAACAGACACATGCTGGCTGATTTTTATTTGAATCTTACCAATTGCCATAAGACCAACAGACACGTGCTGGCTGATTTTTATTTGAATCTTACCAATTGCCATAAGACCAACAGACACATGCTGGCTGATTTTTATTTGAATCTTACCAATTGCCATAAGACCAACAGACACATGCTGGCTGATTTTTATTTGCATCTTACCAATTGCCATAAGACCAACAGACACGTGCTGGCTGATTTTTATTTGAATCTTACCAATTGCCATAAGACCAACAGACACGTGCTGGCTGATTTTTATTTAAATCTTACCAATTGCCATAAGACCAACAGACACGTGCTGGCTGATTTTTATTTGAATCTTACCAATTGCCATAAGACCAACAGACACGTGCTGGCTGATTTTTATTTGAATCTTACCAATTGCCATAAGACCAACAGACACGTGCTGGCTGATTTTTAACCAATATGTCTAGGTAACGAGTGTTTTTGTGGGAGTAGGCATATGTAGGGCGAAAGCACAGGAAACCCCAGCTCTGACATGAGTTCACAAATCTGTCATTAGAGGTGGGAGTTTTGGCCAAAACAAATGCCATCATTTCTCAGATGCTAACGAGAGCACAAAACATATGCTGTGGTTGCCTGTATGGCAGCGCCCTGGCCTGCTCTCACTCTCCCTAGAAGGCCCTCAGAACAGGGGGATAAATGGGCTGACATGATAAGGAGGAGACCCAATACTTATCAGGAAGAGTAGGAAAACAGAAAAAATAGTACAAACATTAGTTTTGCTGATCACTTTCCATCTGGCCAGTGGAGAGAGGTGCTGCATGCTTTCTTTTTCCACAGTACAGTTTTACAACTTTCTGTAGGACATGCTTGTTACCTCCCATATGAAAGGATTTGATGAAGTTGTTCTGTTTTCTTTTTTTTTTTTTTGACCACTGATGTCCTACCAAGCATTAAGTGATCTTTCAACATTACCAACTACTGTAAATACCCAGGATACAAGGTAAATCCAGACCCAGAAAGAACAAAGGTAGCCTAGACTATTCTGCAAGAGCACCAGTGCCTGTGTGCTAAAGCAAAATTAGCTGTGGATTAAGCCTGACTCTGAACAGTTTCCAGTGCATGTCTCACAGACTGTGAATTATCACAGTGCCTTAAATGAACAACTTATAATGATTGAAAAGGTGTTACCTAATCAACTATTATATTGAAACCTATTATATGAACTCAGTGCAAATCTCACTTCTCTTCATGGGCCTCAATTAACTGTGAAGAAATTCAGCATGCCTGCTATAATCGGCTTCTTGCCAAACAAGCTGTATTAGCATTGTATCTCTGCAATAACACATGGCTCTTAAATTTTGCTGTGTGCTTTATAAGTTAAGCTAAATAATCTATCCAAATCATATTTATTGGTTCCCTACAACAGACGATGCAGTCACTTTAACTTGCTTCTCTTTTTATAGGCTCAGGTTTGTAAAATGCTGACAGAATTTCTGAAAGTTAATTTCTCAAACTTGCAAGAATTTTTAATGGTGTTAACATAATTATATGAGTTTTCATCTAAAGAGATAGACTGCTTCATAGAGATTTTTTTTCTTCGATGTATCCATTAGTGAAGGTAGGAATTGAACCTGTTTTTGTTTAGGAAACATCATTATTATTCAGCTATGCAGCAGTTATCTGATTGATGATCTTGTACTTAATGAGACACTATTGGAATTATCTAAATAAATGTGGAAAAAATTGTCATTATGGAGATGGAAGACACTGCTTGAATAGATTCCATGCTGTGTATACCAACCTTGCAAGACAAAGTGGGCACACAGAGATACACAGATTCATCTTCTTTACTGTGACTTTGAACAATGCAGAATTAAAACATTCATAACACCTTTAAAATATTTATGCACATGAGCTACTGAATTATACAGTTCAGCAACTGTAGTAGACAGAAGAAAATGCAAGTGAAAAGAAAATGGAGTAAAAAAAGTTAAACCTAGTTGAATAGTTATGAATTCAAAGATTTAACAAGCATAAATGAATCTGTTTGCATGTTGTAATTACTCTAAGCAAAATAACATAGTGGAAAAGCAGACAACAGTGAACAGAAAAGAGAAGGTTGGACAAATTCTGTTAATTTGACCATTCTGCATACTTGAAGCAGTATAGATTGTTTCTCATCTTCCAATGTTAAAGATTTAGAAATAGAATTCTTAATGTGTTTTGTGAGTGAGAGTGCGAGTGTGTGTGCGTGTGTGTGTGTGTGCGTGTGTATACGCGTACACTCACACATGCATGTGTGTGTGTGTGTGTGTGTGTGTGTGTGTGTGTGTGTGTGTGTGTGTGTGTGTGTGTGTGTGTGTGTGTGTGTGTGTGTGTGTGTGTGTGTGTGTGTGTGTGTGTGTGTGTGTGTGTGTGTGTGTGTGAGTATGTCTTTATGTTTAGTAACTACACTGTAGCCTGACATGATCTTTGGCTCTGCCTCTTTAGGCCTTTCTACAATCCCTATACCTTAATAAGTGCAATGCAGCTCAATTAGAGTGCAATTTGTCACACATCACAGCTATCCATAATTTGTGCAACAGATGTTATTCATTCTCATCTGTATATGCACCACGCGCATGCTCCTAGCATGGTGCTAAGTAAGATCTCTGGCTTTTGTGTACATACTGCACAGCAGGCTTCTCAGTAGAGTTTGATCAGAAGTTGAAACTTCCATGCATTTCCTAGTCCACTGGCAGTGCATGGTCTAGTATTAACTATCTGTGTCTTGTCTTGGTTATTATAGATTTGGAATATCATGAAATATGGTGGAGATAACAAGAATATAGCATGACCTTAGAAAACTCACAGTAAGGATTTCAAAAACAATGTTAATTAAAAGGTGACAGTCCATCTTTCCATGGGGCTGTGGAGAAGCTTAGTTTGCACAAAAAATAATAAAACAGAGATTTAGCAATTTTTTTTAAATGTTTGTATGTAGCAACAACTGTCTTATAGCAATGTAGACAGTATTTCATTGCCATTGGAAGCAGAAGAGAAGAAAGTCTTACTTACTTTGGAGTTAAATGAGGGGAGAGTTAATAATGGAAGGGCATGTTTTAATGCTGTTTTTATTGTTCAAAATTCAGTAAAATCCAGTTCTAAAAGACTCAGACATTGACAAAGTTTTTCATATTTTATAGAGATATAAAGCATATATTACATATTGTAAATATAATGGTGCCAAACAATAACATGCATTACATACCATATATCAAGAAGGACTTTTTGTGTTACGAAATTGAGCTGAACAGTGTTTAATTCATGCAATCCTCACCAACTAAAAAAATGCTATCCATTTGTCAAATGACTCCTCAGTGAGGAAGAACATAGGACAACAAATCAGCAGCCATATGTACTCACTACTCAAACAGCCCAAAAACAAATCTACACATCAAGGAAATCTTGTGTACTGCAATACTTCAAAGATGCTAAAGTCTACACAAAATTTTTCACTTGCAGTATGACTCTAAATAAGTGACAATTGTACCCGCACAGTGTGATAGCATATTAGCCTTTTGTACAAGTTGAAAGTTCACTGAAATGCATAAATAAAAATTATCCCTGGGATTTATTAGCAATCATGCAGACTTTGTATGGAGCCTACATGATCACAGCCCTTTAGCACAATGAGAAGCAACCCTCATTGACTATGCATGCTGCTCATCACGCTTAAATATTTCCAAGCAATGTTTTGTGGCCAGCAGCAACATTGGCAGCCATAAAATGGTGCTGGGAAGCACAAGCACATAGTGTAAACAAAACTCCTTCCCTGTAGGCAACTGTATCATGCTAGAAAGAGCAGATGGCTTATATGACTTAAGGGCAAGTGGATTATAAGAAGTTAGATGCAGGCATACCTTTCAACCTCTTACCACAAGACATCTGGAAAAAGCATAAAATAATGGGAGAACAAAGTTCCAGAACATAGGGAAAGATTTTAAATATTGCTCTTATAAACTTAGGATGCTGACAGATTAACAGGTTTTGTGTCAGCATGCATTTTCTGAAAGTTATAGAGTCTGAAACTCAAAAGTACATCATTACTGTATTTAGTGACTTCAGTCTTCAGTGATCTGACAGAAAACCGCAAATTTTATGAGGAACAGACAAAAATATGAGGCAAAAATCTGGACATTATGCGAAAATCGGTACAGTTTTGAAGTATGGTTGAAAGGGATGTGAAATCGGGAGGATGTACACAGAGCGCAATTATAATAGTGCAAAGATAAGTACGAGGGAAGGGTACATTGAAAAAAATGTGCTCATTTAATGCATTCAAATGTGATGATGACACAAAGAAACATTTTCAATAGAAAGATGCCCATATTGATGGTAATAATAAATAATCCTGTTTCCAGTAGTTTACCGATGTACATAACTAAAAACAGACATGCTAACAATGGATGTGAGAGAGACACAATGCGACACTGTAGGAAAGGGGAGTAAGTGTGATATTAATGTTCATAACATGCTGAGTGGTGATAACAGTTAGCAAGGACTGTAGATATATTAGGGGCTATTCACATACACTGCGGTTATTGAATACGGCATGTATACAAGTGAATGGATTTGCAATAACTGACTGTAGTGCTGTATCCTCCACTTCATCCTGTATGAACAAAGCATGATACATAGAGTTGCTGTGTCACGCACAGCAGAAAGGGGCATATTTTATGATTTCTTGTCATTGGACAACCACAGATTGGGAATATATTACCATGACACATTTATTAGACAAACATGCATTTTATATTAATGTTTGTCATAAACAGGAATATAATAGCACTCAAATTACACAAGTGATAAATGACTACACAGACCTGAAGACATTGCAGTAGTTCAATGTCTCTGTTTGTAAATGGAGTGCATCTATTCATGATAATATTAGGCATGCTCACTAGTCATTACAGTGAACACTGCCATAACAGCATGTAAACAACACAAAAACACAAGGAAGAGCCCAAACACAGGCCCAATCACATTTTATGATGATTTTGCATCATGCCATACAGGAAAACATGTTACCTATGTACTCATGTCTTATAAAGCTGTACAGTGTGAAGGAAATGATTACAGCAATACATAAATGTTTGGAGGAAGGCATGCAATACAGTGCATTCTTAGCTGGAAATTAAGTTATGCCTGTGATCAGTCAATGACATGCTTAACATTTGCATTTTGCCACACTCAAACCACATGCCAGGAAAGATATCAGAAACATGCGCATTAAGCTGTGATGCCACAGAAATAGGTATACTGTGTATGTCATGACAAGCACACCTGAAAGGCTTGTAGCAATTCCCTATTGAAATGGGTATGGATCCCCTACTATGGAGGATGATGACTTAGAAATATTGCCCTCTGACTGTGCCTTTAACACTTCCTTAGCTTAAGCTACTCCTGTCTGACATAAGTATATGACAGACAGGTGTTGCCGGATTCAAACCCCTGCCTATCATACTATACACTGTACAGAGTTGTGTATTGACTGCATCTGCCACACAGCATAGCAGTGGATATTGTCAGAAATAAATTAAATTAATGCATGAAGTAATAAAAAAAATGTTTGAGGATAATTTGCACAATATGATTTTGCCAGAGTGATGATAGGGAGGTAACTGTGTTAATGTTCATACAACTGTGAACAGTGCAATATCAATGTTTCCTGGCCAGGGAAGCTGTTCCTGTTGTTTTGTACAACAACATTGTCCAAGAATTGAAACATGCTGTATCTGAGTAGATATGCTGCACAAGTCATTATTCAATGCATGTGACTCAAGAGCACTCACACCACGACATTCACAAAACAACTGTTTCTCTAGCAGGATACTACACAAATGGATTTATATTTCTTTCTACAAAGTACAAATTGAGAAATATCAGTACATTTATATAATGCTGCCATTTTCTGGAATTCAACAGCAAGCCATTTAAGTCTTCTGATTATCGATGTGTACAAATCAGATGTATCACAATGGAAGTCTTAATAAAGTTGTGAAACTTCACCTATGTGAAGTCATTACATCACATGATTGTGTTGCAATTTGTATGAGATACAAAGGCAGTAGGAGGTTTCTTCAGCTATAATTATACACATTTTAACAACTGTGGAAAAAAATCTAATGTGGGTTTCTGTATACTTAACCCACATGAAATTAAGCTGATGCACTCGTTACTTAATGCAATCACTAAGAGCTACTGAAGCAGGCATGTATTCTTGATATAAGGTATGCCTACTAAATATGTAATACAGTGATGGAGTGAAAATACTTCTCTGCCTTGCATTCAGATCTGGTACATACTTATTCAATGCATCTCTGAGGTGAGTTTGTCTCTTCTGATGCACCTCATGGTTTTCTGCTATCACTTTTGCAGCTGTACAGCAGAGAGTAGAAATAAAAATAGATATTTGAAAACATGATGAATAACTGAGTTGGCTGTCTAATTAATGCCAAATTATAAGCAGATGATGGGTGAGTAACTTTACACAACTGAGGGGTGTTTGCATTCTTAAATACATCCTCCCATCAGCTCAGGAGGTCCCACTTATGCCCCTTCATGTCACTGTAACAGTGATGGCACTGATCCCTAGTGAGAGTCCAAGCTGCAGCCTTATATTGAGGCCCACTATATCCACCATGTATTAGCCTACAGCTGTAGTGCTTCACATGGACTTCCATGAAAATCCTGAACTCCTCAACACCTCAATTTGTGCTCTAAATGGAACAGCATTCCTACTGTCACCAGCCAGGTCTGCAGCACTGAAGCAATAAATATGGTTCTGAATTGGGGCTCAATTCAGATCTTGCATGTAATAACCTGTATGTAAAGAAATAAAGCCTTACCAGCAACATTTGCACAATTAAAAACACAGCAATGGCTTGCCGGACACATTGACACTAAGTACATTACAAAATACAGGATGGGATTAAACATGGCAGTGAGATTTGGGCATGTGTGATGCCCAGACTATTGACTCATGTACCTGTGTTAAACACTAAAATGTTTTATGTTTGTTATCATTGTTTGGAGGAACATTGGCATAACTTGTAATATATTGGGCTGTTGGGACTTACACACTAGTAAGACTGAATAGTACTACATGGGAATTGAACACATGAGAAAAAATTATAAACTGTCAAAGGTTTGCTTCTCAAATATCATTGCCACTGGATAACTTACTTTTTAATATGGTAATTACAGGTATGCAAATTTAAAACTGAATGGAGATACACTTAAGAGATGCCTGCATGTCTATGAATTTACTTAGAGCTGGGATTGTATCTCAATGTAAAATATCAGTATTTGCATTTATAAATAGATTTCAGATGCATGACATTATATGACCTGAGTAATGCACGATGGGTTTGGTTACATACATACTTCACATGACTTTCTTAAATACATATTTATGATATGGGATAAGTCATAAGAACTGTAGCAAAAATATTGTGTACATTATACCTATGCAGGTGCATTCTACATTAAATGTCATCATTGTCATGTTTAGCATAATTTACACATATTATATTGGGCTTCTATAGGAAGCAGTAATGATGCATTTGCTGCAATAAACATAGTTATGATATTCTTGTGCATTTACTGTGACATTACTAATCAAAATGTTATTTTGACCCCTCTGTAAAAGTATCTGTCAATTGGGTTCCAACCCTATATTAGCTGTACTCTTTCTTTAAGCTCACTTCATGTGTACCTTGTGTCACAGATATGGAATTTATTCCATGAGTACTATTCAGACGGCTGATGGATGTGCAGCAGTGTCAGACATGTTTGTGCTACAGAAGGCATCCAAAATTAAATTTTCCACTTTGTTACTTAGGTAATGAACCACATTTTCATACTGCTGAGTAGAGCACAATTGCAAAAGGATTAAAAAATAATTAGGAAAAAAAATTAAATGAAAATTACATCAATCAAGTGATATGACCTTATTCAAATGTAATCTAGATAACTGGATGGGAGACTGAAAATTCGCCTCTTGGGTGGCACCCATGTCCTTCATGGAAAGGGGTAGCCAGTGTTGATCAAAGACCTGCTCTGTTCATAAATCCTTTCTTCAAACTATCCAAAAATGACAAGTGGAGATACTTTGGATTAACATGGCTAGGCTTGCAAAGGCTTTAGGGCTGATAGCCTAGTAACCTCCTATGAATCTATGAGCATATATACCTAGCAATGACCAGAGCAAGAAATGCTTTACAGTCATCCTTCCCACAGCTCCTTGCCACATCAAAACATTGTTGGCAGTACTGAAAATAGTTGGTATTCTAACAGCAGGGCAATGATATAACAACCTGTGCATAATTATGTATTCATACAATTATCACTTAACTGGATTCAAATGCTGCATCACCAATACTATGTAAACTGACTGCACTTGAGACTTTGGGCCACAGAACAAGTTACCTGACAGGTACATTCCTTCACTATTGTCTATTGTTCTGAGGGCTGCACAACAGTGGCAGACTCATTTGCCCTACAAAAGATAGCTCAAATTAAATTTTTAATTATTTTCCTTAGGAAGTAAACCATGTCTGTACTCTGCCAACCAGAGTACAAATGCAAAAAG
Source organism: Protopterus annectens (assembly GCF_019279795.1). NCBI lineage: Eukaryota > Metazoa > Chordata > Ceratodontiformes > Protopteridae > Protopterus > Protopterus annectens. Next base: position 1,145,719,308 of record NC_056732.1, on the reverse strand, counting down.
CAAAAGACATTATAAAAAAAATAAAAGGACCAAATTAACATATTTAATGTATATATGTAGGAAGGAACAAAGTTCTTACAGCATTAGCATGACACAGTCACCCTTTTCACATCTGCTTGCACCATCACAAGTAGCATTTAGGTTAGACATAACCATGATTTCATGTAATGACAATTGCTCAGAAAGGGGCCACACAGACAATGACAGGGGGTCTTTCATGCTGCAGTACATGCAATTGTTCATGATATCAAAGCTTGTAATATACTGTATATGTGACATGAGGATAAATAGTGACATATGGATAATTTCTCCAGCATATATGAGATATATATATATATATATATATATATATATATATATATGTATATGTTCACATTACTCATATTACTAGTTTTGTGTTAGTGCACTGCAAAAAAAATCATATCTTACATCCATAGCACATATTTTTAGTAGTAATGAGAAGAGGTGAGTTTGTAGCATCCATTCACATGAACCACAGTTAAGCTATTTAACAAGTATCACAGACATTAGCCTGCTCATTTCATACAAGTTAGTGTCAATAATTATTCTGAATCTAGTAATAAAAACATTTCAGTAAACTCGATTCAAACCTTGTATCACCTGTATTTTACCTCTACATTCACCGTTCATGCACATTCACATTTCCCTGTCAGTTAAAAAAGCCCATGCCAAACTTGGATCTTTCTACCATGCTAAATCTTTCCTGACAAGCCAAGCCAGGCTAGCCATTGCTAGATCCCAGCTCTTATCTACCTTACTCTACTGCTCACACATATTTACAAACCTCCACAAAACCGACCTAAACAACCTATCATCCTGCTATAATAAAATTGCAAATTTTGCCAGCACTCAACCCCATAAATCTCATCACTGCTCTGCTCTCCAACAAGTGAATTGGCTTGAGCTTCCCAACCTGTTAACACTGAACCATCTCACCGTTCCATACAAAATCATTCACAACCTCAACCTATGCTCCTCACTGTCCTCCTTAGTTCAACATCAAGTCAATACAAGGTCCCTTAGGTCTTCTGAGAAACTGATGCTAACAATAACCCAGTCACACAACTACCATGGCAACAGCCTCTACTCTATAAAATAGCTAAGGCCTGGAATGCTCTCCCCAAACCATTTAAAACACTCCCAACTACTCTTCCTTTAAAACTAAAACCAGAGAACATATGAAATCCAGATGGTTCTGCTTCAGCTGTTCACCTGAAAAATCAATCCCCTCCCAATCTACTTTTTCTCCATCCCCCTCTCAAAGGAACATTATCTTCTTGCTCTAGCCCAATTTAGATTTTTTCAACTTTGCAGTATACAATGACATTTTAAGTGTGTGACAACTGATGACACTAGGGATGTTTCTCTCAATCAATTTCACTCATTGATATTTCAGTATCTGCAATGCTGGCCACATCATAATTTTTTTATGTCTAGACAGCTGGAATATGCATGTATTAGTTTTGTATGAAGTGCATTTTTATCTGTATGTAATTTTATGATTTTTATGATTATGTGTTATCTTTACAAAAAAACATTGTGTGTAAAGCTTTTCTCCCTGGGTCTCTGCTGAAAATGGGCTCCATGGCCCAGTTGGACAGTACCCATTTAACAAATGTAAAATAATTAAATAAATAAAAATATTGTGCCACAGAGATACTGGACAGGTGGGATTCATTCACTTAGTCCAGTTCAGAGTGCTGACATCTGTGTACTGGTGCCATGCTTGTTTGTGCTTAAAAAATAGACAGAATTAAATATAGCCCTTTTTTTTCTTTAGGACGTAGTTCACTGTTAGGAACTGCTGCCAGTCCAGAGTATACAATACCAAATGCTTTGCAAATGATGAGGAGAAAAGAAAAAAAATGTTTTACTGAAATAGAGCAAACATTAATAAATACATAGTTAAAATGTACAATTCTGACATTTCCTAAACTTTATTTGTTTCAACATGAACATCTGCTCCTTAAACATCATTATGTTCACACAAACACCACCACCTGTAGATTAAGAACTCCAGGAGAGCAGGGTATTCCCAAGACACACCTGAGATTATTATCAGTATGTGCAATATACATACTTATACTGTGAAGATAAAAATGAAGTTACATATACTCAAAATATGAAATAGTATCAATTGACATTACTTGTACAATAGAACCAAATTTTGACCTTTGACCTGTGTAATTTGCAGTTATGAGTGTGGATGGTTGTGATATTGGCAACTGTAAATAAAGTCTTTCTGCACATAATATAAAATAAAAAATGAAGACTGTAGCTATTTTCTACTCTTCATTTTGTGAACATCATTCCCTTATCTGTGCTTTTCTAACAAGACTCCTATGTGGTTTGCCTTGCAGTTAATATATGTTTCAATGAGTATTCTACTTCCTTATAATTGCAGACATGATGTACTCAGAGGCAGGAGCTGTTGTCATAAAAATCCTATTAATGTTAGGAACGTTGATCTCCTAAATCAGTCAATGTAGTGACAAACTTTCTTGTAAGTCTTTTCTCCCTGACACACCCTCGGTAAGTGCACATCAAAGAGGACTGACTGTGAAAATCTGATTGATACTGCAGTCAGGCTAATAATTCACACTTGCAAGCACTTAACAGGTAACAATTCTCAGTGCTTGTCCTTGCAGCAATATGGCATGTGCATGCAATTGTGTAGGTCCTTATGCCATGTTTACAGTCCTGCACTTAGTGCAGCTTTTGGAACTCATGAATGCTAGTAGGTCCACACCTCATTAACATACCCACAGTACTGAGAGGGCTGAATCTGCACTATATAAAAGTAATCATGTAGGCAAGGAACTTGTATTGTTGTAGGGAAGTATTTTTGGATTCAGGGATCGCAATACTGCTATTTGCTTTTAAAACTTGCTGATAGTTTCTCAACAGACTTGCTGCAAGGTAGGTTGCTGTTATGAACAAATGGATATATTTTAACTTTGCTCGTGGATTGCATTTCACTATGCAAGTATTGCTTTACTGTCTGCATTACTCTCAGTAGCTGTTGGCATAGGCATGCATACCACATTTTTTTATTGACCTTACAGAATTGTTTCTATATAATGCTGACAGATTAATAGAAATTTCATTATTCAAAACTGACCACTTTCTTTGGAAGACTGTTGTTTTGCTTATTATCAGTGTCATGGGGTTTTAAATTGTTAGCACAGACAATTATGTTATGTCTCCGATGTCTATCTGGCTGCCCTCCATGGAAGTAGATATCACAACTTGACAGGTGTACATTATTTCTGCTAATGCTGCAATGTTAATATAGAGGGACAAAATTGTTTGCCCTGCTATGAATGTACTATACATTTCATTCTTTCTTTCTTTCTTTCTTTCTTTCTTTCTTTCTTTCTTTCTTTCTTTCTTTCTTTTGTGTGGGGAGGGAGGAACTCTGTATTAAGTTGTGTATACTCATTCATTCTGTGTATTATCGATGCATAAATTCATGTATATATATTTTTGTGTTAATAATCAATGTATTTCTTTTTTTTGCATTGGGGAATCTGTATTAAGTTGTGTATACTCACATGGAGCCTTTCTTGTTTGTGTATTTTTGAGTATGATGGATGGATACATTCATTTATGGAGATTTACCAATCATTTTTCTTTACTTATGTATTTTTCTAAACTACCATACATTGGCACTAAGAATTATATTATCATCCAGCCCTTATGTCACCATGAGTCATTCCTCTTACAGAGATGCAGGGATGGCAACTCTTCTTATTACCATATCTGGGAGAAGGTGGTGAATGATGCAAATGTAGTTGTAAGCCACAGATGCACATATCCCAAAATAAGGCTTAAAGCCAGTGATATGATTATGGTGGTCCGATGTCAGGCAGCTGCATTTGCCCATGAAAGTATGGCAATAGGGAGTGGTCCTCCTACTGAGCCACCACTGATTGAAATAGGGGTTCCTGCCCACTGTCAGAGATCCAGATAGCTCATTACAGGGTTCACAATGAATCCTTGATCTATTGCAGAACTTTCAGGTATGCTATATAATTAAATAATTGTCATTTTGTGTGTGTGTGTGTGTGTGTGTGTGTGTGTGTATATATATATATATATATATATATATATATATATATATATATATATATATATATATATATATATATATATATATATATATGTGTGTGTGTATAGATATATATAGATATGGATACACACACTCACACACAGACCCAGACATGGAAGATAGAAGAGGCAAAGATGCAGAAAGAGAAGGAGGGGAGAATGGGATGCATCCAGTGAGGAATGAAGATTTGCATGAGATGTGTCTTCTTCTGCAGCTGTAAATGCAATTATTTTCTGTTTCTTCTGTCATTTGCTTTCTGATTCTTATCATCCCTGTTTTATCTCCCTTTGTTATATCGAGACACATCTAAGATTTTTATTGCATGGCCACCTTTACTTTATAAACATACTGTCTGTATTCTTATTAATGTCCAAAAGGCAAATGTATGCGTTACTGAACGTTATTTGATTTCATTCCATTAGTGTATTTTAATTTTAATACAGATTTACATAGGTTCACTGGTGTCACTCATTCATCTCTGTTACAAATAATAAGAAGGCTTGGGGTTTTGTTCAGATGCTTTAATACATATAAACACATGAGGATGGATAGCAACATCATTAAATATGAATGAACTAACTAACAAACAGAGCTTACATACATATATGTTCACATCTCAACAGCTAACTACAAAATGGCAGTCAGGGTCTCAAATAGGTTCATAGGTTCATAGGTTGGCACTAGGCTATCGGCCCTAGGGCCTAGACAAGCCTAGCCGTAACAATTCCCTGGATATTTCTTCCCACAATATTTACTTCCCTGGACCCCTGTCTAGCAGGGCGACTGACGTAATCTCCGGGGTGATTTTCCTATCTCTCATCCAATCATCAAGGTTCCATTTGAAGAGGGCCAAGGAGGCACTCTGCTTGACGTGTATGGGCAGTCTATTCCAGATTATGGGGAGTCTCTGGGTCAGGAACCTATCCCTCCAGCATGTTTTGTTCATTATGATGACAAGGTTTAGATCCCTGGAGTGTGTGGCTCTGAGGGATTGGGATTTTTTTAAGTGGAGCATGCCCAGCAGCTCATGGTTTGACATGGCCTTGTATGTTAAGCAGAGATCATCTCTGAGTAGATGATATGCCACAGAGTATAGCTGGAGTTTTTTTAGACGGTCAGCATAGGGCATCTGCTTTTGGCCTGTGATTCTTTTAGTGAGGTATTTCTGTGGCCTTTCCAGCTGTTGCAGATGTCCTGTGAGGTACATACCAAATGGTGGGCTGTACTCTATAATGGTTCTAATGAGGGATGAGTACAGTGGGACAATGACATCTTTTTTTCTGGATGAACAGCCCTTAGTGATTAGGTGTGCCACATAGAAGGATTTCCTGACTGTTGTGGCAATGTGGTTATTGAATGTGAGACCACTGTCCGCCTGTGTCCCTAAGCTTCTCATCACACTTTCAGTGTTTAGTGTACTGCCACCTATGTGGTAATTCATGGGTACATCTTTTACCCAAAGGGGATAACTACATTTCTTGGTATTAAGCTTGAGCCCATGGCTCTGGCACTAAGCATCTGTTTCTGTAAGGCCCTATTGTAGAATATCCACATCATTTGGGGATTCACTAATGGCTCCCAGTTTGCAGTCATCTGCAAACTTTGTTAGCCAGAGTACCTTAGTGTTGGCCTGTACTTCAGAAAAGTAGATGCCAAACAAGAGCGGACCCAGGAATGAATCCTGAGGTACTCCACTTGTCACATGTCTGGAGCTGGATTTGGAGTTGGCTACTTTCACAGTTTGATTTCTGTCAGTAAGCCAGTTGGCAACCCATTGAGTGATGTAGGGATTTATGCCCAGCTTAGTAAATTTATCTATGATTCCAGAGTTGGGGATGGTGTCGGATGCCTTGGTGAGGTCCAGATAGGCTGTATGGACTGCCTTACCCTCGTCCACAGCTCTGGAGACTGATTCGAAGAAGTCAATCAGGTTCAGGAGACAAGATCGGCCCTTCACGAACCCAAACTAGGTGGGGTCCAGTGTTTGAAATTTGCCAGTGACTTTGTTTATAAGTTCCATGAAAATGCATTCCATGCCCTTTCATATCAGGCTCGTCAGACTGATCGGACGGTAGTTCCTAGGATCCAAAGTGGATCCCCCCTTGTGGAGTGGGATAACTGTAGCTGTGTGCCACTCAGTGGGCACGAAGCCTGAGGTGAGGCTATGATTAAACATGACACTTAAGTGAGGTGCCAGTTCATTTTGTAGTTCATGTAGCACACAGCCCGGGATGTCATCTGGTCCCATGGATGCTGTATTCTTAGCTTTGGAGAGTGTGGTTTCTACCTGTGTGGCTGTGATTACCAGAATTTGGCAATCTTTTGGTATTGAGATGGGCCCTTTAGGGGGTGAGAGGGGGGGGGTGAAGTTGGCACTAAATTGATCTGTCAGGATATTGGCAATATCCCTGGGATCAGTATATTTAATGCCTTTCTGTTGTAGCTCAAAGCATACCTGAGCATTGCCATTTAGATTCTTAACATGCTCAGTATTTATAGTCTAGTGCAAGCCCTTGGAAAGCTTCTTAAAGGTATATACACATACATATTGATCTACAACTGATAAGTACTAGGCTAGCTGTTGTTGTGAGCTATTTTAAGTCTATCCAGTTTCGCTTCCAATAGTTATAATCAGACCCTGAACCTTGTTTCTGTGAGTTAAAAACCTTAATCATTATTCTACTCCCCCAACCCTTTAATATAGGTTTGATCATTGTTGGGTTTTTTTTTCATTTTTTGGGAGTTGCTTACTTGTTTTCATAGGTGATCCTGCCATTGGCACTGTGGAACTCCTGCTACCTGTTGTCAGAGTATTGGTAGACTCTGGTGAGTATGACAGCAATGAAGTAGCACTGTCTTGGGATGCAGAGGCTCAGTCTAGCAATGAGTTTTTGCCTCCAACACCTTCTGCCCCTCTTTCAGACACAGAAGGCATATGCATACCCATGAGACAGAGACATTTGATGAGGGCTATGTGGTTATTCCAGTTGCAGAACTGGTTCATTATCCCCCCCTAAGCTATTGTGATGGCACACAGGTGGATTGGTAGAGGTGGTCAGAGGGGTCCTGCACCTGATGTTGATTTGTCAGAGGTACCACATATGTGTAGGGCTATTATGGAGGTACAGGTACGCTCCACAATGGCCTCAGAAGAGATAGTGTCAGTACTAAACTCTGTACATTTTGACATGTGGGGCTCCCTGATCTGTGTAGGTCACTCATTGAATAGGATGAATGACTCACTGGATCAGGCAGTGTCCATAATGAAACATCCACCAGAGGAGGGTTGGTATCTAGGTGGCTGTAGAGCCACTCCATTATCCAGTGTTAGCCACTGTGGCCATGCAAGATCCAGCTCCTGCAATGTCACTACTTCAACTACCCATTTAGTGATTGTGGTGTCCACTCCCAGACATGATATGCCACATAGTCATGGTTCTTGATGTGGTCGTGATGAGAGTACATCCAGCAGACATAAGTCACATTCAGCTAGCACCCCAAGTTCTAGTCAGGGCCATGAGACTAGCAGTGCAACTCCATAAAGAGGTAGTTCTCATGGTCGGCGGTGATGATTCAGAACTGACTAGTCTACCATGCATGGTTCATACCTGTCTGACATGCCATGACATAGTACTAACATGCTGCGTAACTGTGTTCATGCAGATGCACACACATTCACCAAATACTTTGCCCATACCACCAGACACACACACACACACACACACACACACACACACACACACACACACTGCTTATCTAAACAATAGTGTTGCCTGCTCTACATATCTTGCTACTAACTCTGCAAATTGGATACTTAAGGAAATATTTTTGTTTTAATTGTGCACACTCACTTCTTTGGTGTTATGCTTGCCCTTCTGTTTCCCTATACCATGTGCAAGTGATGATGACTGTGCCTTGCTCTTTGTACATTTCTTTGTAACTTCAGGTTGCATTGTCTGACTGCACCAACTTGAGTATGGTAAGAGATGATTGATACAGTGTACTCTTTATTGTACTAAAGTATAATCTATCTGAGTAGCAGTGGCCATGTGTCATTAGGCTATTGTATGTAATCTACATCTGCATGAAATTGTGTTCCACATTTTAATAAAGCTGCATTTGCAGTAAGTTAGAAGAATCTGTGCACTTTTCCAGTCTGTATTTCTGTTCATACTTTTATGGGTCTACCTGTGTAGTGCTGCAATATCTGAGTTATGATCTTGTAATTTTGGCTAGTACTGTCTTATTTATGTTACTGTCCTGTAATATGGCTCCCTGCTAGTCCTTTTCCTTACCTTTAGCTGTTGTCCTTCCCATGCTATTTGCCTTTCTGTTAATGATACTTACACCTCTGCAGTGCAGGGTACCTAGTATATACAAGTCTTTTTACCTCACCTCAGCTGTTTGTCTTATATATATTACATAGCTTGTATAGCTGTTGTCTTAGATATTTTGATGTCTGTTTTGTAATGATAAGTACTCCTTTGTAACACAGAGTGTCTATTACATGCAGGTTTTACTTGAGAAGTAATTATTCTGCCATGCTGTGAAAGGAAGTATCACTAATTGCTCTATGTAACCTCAAACTTTCTATTGTGCCTAGTCTGAATTCTCTATTTCTAGTCTTCCTGTAACTTCTATTCTAACTTTATCTCTATGCGACTATTCCCAGTCTTCCTGTAACTTGTATTCGCACTTTATCTCTGTGCCACTAACCAATGTCTTATATGTCCAGCTTTCAAATAGGATATTTGCTTAAATAGACAGTAGCTTGCCTATACTTTGACCTCCTTGCTTCTCCCCTTTTCTTCCCTAGGTGCTAAACCCATCTAGTTACTCATGGACTACCAACCATCAAAACCAGCATGTTTTATTTTTCTTGTTTCCAACCAGAAAGGGAATCCCTGCACTCCAACAGTACTCTCGTGGACAGTGGAACACAGCATTCAATCTACCCATTTTTTGAGTATATGTATGTGTCTATAGTAAAACTAGCATGCTGTTCCTACTAAGTATTGTAATTTATCTTGTAGCATTTCAGCTCCCCTTAATTAATCTGTTACACACCAGTGGGGCAATGAAGCAGCCCCCTCACTGGTTTTCAGACCCTTCTGTACTCACTTATTGTACCTGTACCCTTCAACTTCTGTAGTCTACCCATTTGTATCGTTTAGACCCCCTTCTCTTCCTAGCTAGCTTGGGCAGTCAACTGCTGCTACTGCAACAGTTTTTACCTTAAGAAGTTCAGAACTCACTGCAGCCACTGACTGTTTTTTTTTTTCTTGCATGCGTAGCCTCAAAAAAGGTGTAGCTCCTGTCTCTTCGCCCTCAGCTTTGCTCCAGGCTCACGCCACTCCCCTACCCTACCCCCATTCCCCCCCACACTCATTAGAATTATTCTCTCCCTGCCCCTCCCACTAATTACTCAGCCAATAAACTCCCTCTACCTTTCACCAACAATTAAGACACACCCAAGCCATCTAAACCAACACACCCCTCTCCTCCTAGATGGCCTCCCCCATCAAAACACCCCATCACAAAACCTTCATTATCACCATTATAGCCCATACTACACTCCTAGTCCTACTAATATATGCTACCTTCACATATACCACCGTATGTTTTATGCTTCATACATCTAGCACCCAAACTCTTCCATTACCTTTTAAGAAAGTTAGTTACTCAAACATCTCACCCTCTTTACTTGTATCCTGTACCTTTAGTATAGCCAAAATAAAACTACTTCCTTCTATCTTCAAACTCAGATTGTCTCTTGCACATCTCTATAACCCTCTCTCACAGAACCATTAAACACACATTATAATCCTCCTTCTCCACCCATTAACACATTGTGGAGAAATCCACGCGAATCCTGGTCCAAATCATTCTCCAAAACCCATCACAGACTGGAAAGACCAACAGCTACATCTAATAACAATAAACACATGTAGCATTTGTAATACAATCACTGAATTACATGCATGGCTAGCTACGTACAACCCCAACATAGTTGCAGTAACAGACATGGCTAAAACCACATATTGCTGACACTGAGATACTACCACCAGGATATAATATTATTTGCTCCGATAGATTCCATAAAAAGGGCAGCAGCATAGCATTAATCTATCATAACTCCCAACAAATTATAACCTACCCCAAACCAGTCCCCACATTTGGAAAATTAGAACTTTTACTGGCATCCCTTCGTATTAATAGTAACAAAAATCTGTGTATTGCACTAGTTTACTTTTCCCCCAGGCCACAACATCCCTATATTAGAGGATTTTCTAGCCTGGATACACCAGAATGTCTCATACGAAACCATAATCCTAGGAGACACCAACATCAATTGGCTAAACCTAATTTCTCCCTCCCAGCCAATAGTATAAACCTGATTAGCTTCACACTTTTCCCTACTCCTATACATGGTCTATCTGCGGTATCTGAGTTAACCTTAGATTGGATACTAGTATCCCACCCTCAAATTTACCCCAAATCATGCACCCTATCCAACACTCTAAGTGACCACCTCCTAGCATATGCCTATAGGACGTACCCACAGACAATTAAAACACATTCCTACAGAAAATCCAGGAATCTTACCCACTTCAAACAAGATAAATTCATGGAGGATGGCATAATGTTTAAGGTGTTTACCTTAAAAACACAAGGATCAGGGATGATTCTCACAAGGGGTAACTGGCTAGACTTAAAATGGCTCACCAGGGCAGTTAGTCTACTACTAATCTATGAAAAGCTCAAAACTGGGGCCCACTAAAAACACTCCCCTTTCACGAGGCTGTCAATTACTTTAATAAACTCTTTTTAGATACTCTCAACAGCCTAGCTCCAGTACGCACCAAGCGAACAAAAAGTAATCATGCCTCCTGGTTAACAAAACAGACCAAACAAAGTCTCCTTCTTAGAGACAAAGCATGGAAATTATAGCTAAAAGTTAAAACTAAACAAAATGAACTTAATTACAAGCAACTCTGTAACAGGACAAAAAAGTCAGTGATACAAGATAAAAAGAACTACTTTTCCTCTAAGCTATTCACCTCATATAACAATCCTAAAAGTTTTGGAGGTCTGTCACTGCTATACTATCATGGCACCACACAAAACCCATCCCCAGCACCTGATAAAGACTCCCCAACAAATTTTCCATGACTTTAATACCCATTTTATTTTCACCATTCAAAACCTACTCAAAGACCCTTCTCCAGACTCTAACTCAAACACCCTATATACTACTAATTCCCTACTTGATAAAAAACAGCCCATTTCAGTTGACAAAGCCATAAGTAATCCTTTAGTCTATTCATTTACTATTTAACCTATACCCACCTCTCTGGTTTTTCAAGCACCTAAACAAACTCAAACCTTGCTCACTTTCGGCAGATAATCTTCCCCCTAGCAGCAAGTGCAACCGCATATCCTATTAGCATTCTTATAAGTCACTCTATCTCAGAATCTTATGTCGCCCAATTGTGGAAAAATCCATTATTACTCCCATACACAATGGTGGAAACTCTCAAGATCTCTCTAACTATCGCCCTATCTCTATTCTGTCTCCACTATCAAAAATCTTAGAAAAATGTGTTCAAACACAACTACTTAAATACCTCTCTGATAATGCTCTTCTGGCCCCCACTTACCATCATAGCCCTACTCTCATTTACTGATACTGCTAACAAGGCCATAGATGCTGGTCACCCTACTTTGGTAATCTTATTAGATCTCTCTAAGGCCTTCAACACAGCATCATATACTAAACTTTTAATCCAACTATCAAAATTAGGATGCTCTCCCCAATCTCTTAACTGGTTTACCTCCTACCTAAACAACAGGGAATAATCAGTAAGATGGCATAATGCTCTATCTGATTGTCAAGCAAACAACATAGGAGTCCTACAAGGATCCATATTAGGACCACTACACTTCAATACCTTCATCAATGATTTCCATAAAGCCCCGCAAATAAAAAATCTCATCCAATACTCTGATGATTTCATGTTAATATCTTCCTCCAACAATTTTTCAAGCCTCCTTACAGTTACTCAAAATCCTGGCTAAATAACGCTCGACTCCTGTTAAATGCCAAAAAAAAAATAAACTTTTACTTTTCTCAACAAAATCACAAGATATAGACTTCAAAATCTTCTCTAAGGAAGGTACTGAAATCAAAATAGTGAAAACAGCTAAATTGCTAGGCATAACAATAGATGACAGACTCACTTTTGAGCCTCATATTCTCAATGCATTAAAGAAAACACACTTTAAATGAGGTAAACTCTATCACCACAAACTTTATCTCGACACCCACACCAAAACAAAACTTGCTAGCACTTTACTCATTCCCTCCCTTCTGTATGGTAGTATCATCTTTATTAAACTTAACTCACCCATTAATAATAAACTACAATCCTGCTATTATAAAATAGCCACATTTGTCACCAGAAAGCCTTACCACTCACATAATTGCAGAAATAAACTGTCTAGAGTTTCCCCACCATCTCCACTATACCCAATTAACTTTAGCCCACAAGTTAATCTTCAGACCCATTGACTGCTCATCAGTTAGCTCTACCCTACACATTTATGCTCCTACATGAACTCTAAGGTCCTCAAACAAAGAGCTGCTGACCATAATTAAACCCAACAAAAGAGATGGACATTGTCTATACTCCCACAGCATTGTCAAGCTATAGAATACCTTACTCCCCCATATAACTCAAATTGATGGCATAAAAACCTTTAAGTCAGCACCAAAATCATATTACCTAGGCAATCAATCCTGCCTCTGCCAAACAAACAGGTCACCTTGAAACAGTCCAATAACAAATCCTCTATTGTGCTATAACAAGTTTTATAACCTTAGTTTTTTTTTTTTTTTGCTACCTAGCTTTTCAATTTTAGGTTAACACACAACACTGATGGTATTGTTACTTATCTATTCTGTTATACTACTATAATTTCAGCCAGTACATATTGACTTTTATAGCCCAGCTATGTAAAGTCTGAGCTGAATTGTATTGCATTGTCTTGCACTGTATTGTATTGTATACGTTTTAGCTTTTATACATGTAATATTTGATTATGCTTGTTATACTCATTTTACTTGTAACACTTGTGGAGCTTTTTTGCCTGGGCCTCCACTGAAAATGGGTTTCTGACCCAGTGGACTTTCCCGGTCAACAAATGTCAATAAATAATAAATAAATAAATATATGTCTGATGCACAGAGTAGATAGTTAATTCTTGCTTACTCAGAAACCTTCCATTAATGTAAATGTATTACAGAATAAATGCTTTAATCATAGTTCATAATAAGTTGTAAATGATTGCTTTTGTAATTGATGGCCTTCACTGTATTGTAATTGTTGACCATCATTGTATTTCTGTTACTTTTGTTACTCATGCAGTCGAAGTACACATTTAAGTCTTACTTACTGTTATACTTGTGCAAATGATGATAACATTGACCCACTTACTGGTTTATTTAATATGGCCAGCTGAAATGCTTGTTGCACATTATTATATTGCAAACATCACTCATAAGCATTAATGAGATTACCATACAACTATATCACCTTAGGGACGTATGAGAAGTTTCATAACACAGTAATCGGTTATATAACTGTATTGCTTTTTCTATACAGATTCGGGACCTACCTTGATAATAATACAGATGTGAGACATCTCCTTGGTGGGGGTTGCCTGTGTCTGATTCTAACAGAATACAACCATTACATGGTTAAGTAAAGGCTGTGCAGTTTGTCAGGCATTAAATTTAATATTTTATGTGCTAAGACTATTATTCTTTCATTTAGGTACTCTCTGTGTATGCTGTCCTTTGCCTCAGAGTCAGAGCTATGGCATATTGTGTACACTTACCTCTACTGGCAGCATCTGTGGATGTGGCGGAGCTGCTGGCCCTGCCCGTGGTACTGGGAACTGTGGTTTTGTCTGTAGCTGTCTTTGTTGAAGTTGTGTCCAGAGCCTGATACTGTCCAGCATGGAACAGACTGTGAGCATTTCAGCAGAAGTTGCTGAATCATATTGCAGGGCACTCTCTGATGCATCTACACACAGGAACTTTGATTCAGCCAAGCCAAAAACACATTCTTTGATATTCCTAGTTTAAGCATGGGCATAGTCATATCCTTGCTTGGTGGGGTTGTGAAGGTTTCTCACGGGTGTGATAAGCCACAGTTCTAGTGCATAACCTGCATCCCCCCACTAGATGCCCTTGTGGAAAATCATCCCTAACAAACTTTGTGTGCAACTCACAGGTATGTCATATGACTGAGTTGTGAAACTGCCTGAGTTATTGCAAAGCTATTTTAGATGATCCCGTGGACACTACAGACAACTTAAAAGTTTATGAAAAGGTATCCTTTCCTGTTAATGTGCTTCATTCCATGTTCACAGAGTGGGGCTTTTATTGCTATGTGTGTGCTATCTATGCCCCTCAAAACTTCAGGGAAGTGTACTATTGCATACAATTCTTGAATCCTTCTTGCTTTATCTTGTGGAGTGCATGGGAAACAGATATGCTCCCTTGTATTTTGTAGCATTTCATTTTGAAACTGATGTAATATTCTGGAAGCTGACGCCTGTAGCACCTCTAATATATCCCCTGTAGGTCTCTGGAAAGTACCTGTAGCTAGTATGTGTAATACTACACATACCTTTGTTTTAACTGTTATTAGGGTTACCACCTGTCCCACTTTGCAAGGGACTGTCACTCTTTGGGCAGTTATGGCCTGCAAAAAATTTAAAAAAATGGCAAATGTCCTGAGATTTTAGGACAAAAAATGTCCTATATTTTCTTTAGTAGTTGCATAAAACAATTATTTTGTATCTGAAACACCTAAATGTTATAAGAAACAGAATAAGCAACTATAATGCTACAAGGATAAGCTTTTATTTAGGCAAAAAAGTAAAGTTATTTCCTTTGTACTGGCTGTGGGTATCTTTTTGCCCTGCAAAATCTGGCATTTCTACAAAAAACGTCCCACTTTGGGCAATTGAAAAGGTGGCGACCCTAACTGGTATGGATTCTCCACAGTTTTTCTGAGGCCTCAGGTGTGGATGGCAGAGGTTGCATATTTCCTCTACTGTTTTCCTGTCCACCTGCTATCACTCTACAGTTTCTGCGTCAGTCAAACAGAGTCTAAACACACTTCTTTTTGACCGAGGTCTGGCAGCAGCAGCAGCACCTTAAACTAAAACCTGTTCAACATACAAGTTTATAATGGCAGCAGCAACTGCTATTTTTTTTTCTTTTAAGTGTAATTGTGATTGTAATCCAAAGAGTTTTGGATTTCAGGGCAAATGGCAGTGCTGAGTGCAGGCAGTTGCTTTATAGGTCCATCAATAGTTCTGTAATGTTGCACTGGTTAATTGGCATATAATTCAGCTACTTAGGTTGCCATTAACATATCGGGCCATTTACCCTTGTTTTCTAGAGCTGTTTAATGATTCTGAATTAGCTCACTATTGTGTGTGAGAAACACTGACACATACACGATAGCTGAACTTAGTGCAACCATTCATAAATCTAGCTCTCTATATTAATACAATCATTCAATTTGCTCATCTCAAACAGTACAATAAAATGACAAATGCAAACATCACCTGTTCCAAACTCTTTATAAAAGAATTAAAAAGTGCATACATAAAAATTACCAATAACAAAAATAAATGCTTAAGGTGAGTGCAATATTGAATAAATAATAACATACAATATTTAGTTATTGTGCAATAAATTAATCTTTCTGAGTTGTCAGTAAATCAATCAGCTTTCACCAGAGCAAATGCATACTTTACAGGATTAGACACTCCATTCTGTCTCAGTGACTGGAAAATTTACAAATCCAGATTATGAACCTCAGTGCTTTCTAGTCTAAACTCTTTTCTACATGAGATAATAGCCTAATTTTGCAGTTTAACTACAGAAATATTGCTTAAATTAATGCATTTCCTGGTTTATATTGGTCCTTTTCCTAATTATTAACAATAAAGCAAAAAGAAAAGTGAGCATGTATGAAGCATTCTGTTGGAAAAAGAAAATGCTTTGAATGAAACGCTAAACTCCAATATTTTACTGAATAATTCCTGTTTTATGGGTAGTTATATAGTAGCTATCCCAGCAATTCATTTTGTATTTTTAATAAAATTTTATGAAATAAATGCAATAAAGACAGAACTGACTACAGATGCAGCAACACCGCATTGTGCAGTTTCTGATTGACGAGCCATTTGTGTAAAGTATTTAAGATGGTGCAGTACCAAGAGGAAATAGTTTGCATGGCTTTGTAGCATGAGAACAATGTTATACAACACATAGCACAAATTGCCACTTATTTCAAATGTTTTGCTGTCCTCGTTATACACATTATGTCTTCCTCAGTTGTGTATTAGAGCTAAGCTGCAAAACATGACATGTTAGCAAAACATTTAATTGAACATTCTCTAACTGAAACTGAAGTGGAAGAACATGGTATCAGAACTGAATAGTCATTAGCACGGACTAATTAATTTCTACAGTGCAGCTTTTATTATCAAATTCTTTTATATCAAAAGATACTCCTAACTTTGCTCACTAATGACTATATTTAATAAAAATCAGTAAATGAGTTACAATAACTCCTGTCATATTTAGCTTTAAAATTAAAGGTAGAAAATATAGAATTCTTAGCTTAAACAGAGGTAGCAGCATACTGATACATACTTGTAAGGCCTAAACAAATGGATTGGGGAGCCTGCAGCTTTAATTAGTTATCCTTAGAGAAGGCAGTTGGACAATATCAAAGGCCTTTCTAAAGTCAATGACATTTGCTAGACAAGTGAATTTACAGTTGTTGATGAGTCTCAAAAATAATTTGGGTTCTAATACTGTCTGCAATAAATCTGTCTCTCACAAAACTAGTATGATCTTTGTGTATATTACGTGCAAGGGGTGTCAGATTGTTAGTTAGCACACAGTGTGGTGTCAGATGTTATTAGGGAGGTTCTGCTGTAGTTCAAGGCTGTATCAGGACCCTTAATTGGTTTCGGAAGAACAATGAAGCTTGAGTGCTTACAGAAAATTGGTATTTCACCTGTCTGAAATATGCTTTGATAACACCTGGTTAAGAAAGCCATTTGAAAGTCTTGCACACAATTATACAGGTCTTTAGCAATCCCATCTGGGCCAGCAGCCTTCTATTTTTGATACTTTACTGTTTGAAATTTCTCAGTCAAAACATTTTTCCCAAAGCGTGTATTCTTTGACCGAAATCTTTGGCGTGTACATTTTCTTCAGTTATTGCTTTACTCCATTAAATCAGTTTTTATATTCACTTTTCTTATACTTAAGGCCTCAGGAAAATCATCATGCATGTCAGTTCTGAAGCAAATCATTACCCTCAACATCGTTTTTTATAATTTTTCTACTTAGGATCATGGTTTTGCATCAGCTGTTGCCACCTTTCTTGATTCAGTGCTACTCTCCTAACTTCTCCACCAGTCATGTCTGACTGTTGCATGTCTTCTTCATGCAGTCTATTCATTTCTTTAATGCACATCCCCAGTTATGCTTATGTTTTTCCTGTCTCTTCAAAATCTTCTTCACCGAATCATCTTCTGATTTCCTGCACATGTGACAGAACTTTTATAATCTCTTCGCTTTGACCTTTTCTGCAACTGGAACTACTCTGGCTTAATTTGATGTCATAATTTCTTCATCAATCCCACAGTGTGTATCCTAACACTAATCTTAGGAACTTCATCCTCATCATTTGTGATTTCTTCAGTTTCTCTGTCTTCGCTGCCCGGGTTTTTTGTGCCATGCAGAAATACTGTTCACACCACTGCTTTATACACCTTACTTTTAAATTTCTTTGGCATTCTTTTATTTCAAACTACCTCTGACATTCTTTCTTAGTTGACTACATCCCCTCTGATTCTAGCGTTGACCTCCTCATACAGTCTTCCCTTATCCTCATCCACTCTGCTCAGTAAGTTGAAGATGTTAACCTGTTCCACTGTTTTCCTTTTTTTCTCATTTTTCAGATTCTTTTGATTTCTTCCATTTGCTGCCATGACAACTGCCTTGTGTGCACTCAGTGCCATCCCTTGCGCCTTCAGTTTTACATTCCATCCTCTATACATTGCTGAAGTTCCAGAACTCTGTTGGTTTTTAATGCCACATCATCTGTATGCAGAAGCTTTATTTATCTGTTCCCTCCAACCTGTTTGCTAATGTAGTCCTTCACCAGAATGAACAGCAGTGGGCTCAAGTCAATGCTGACCCGTGATGATCCCTCACTTTTCACCAGTAACCCTACCGTGAGTCTGAACACTGTTCATAGTTATGTCACTGGGTCTTTGCACATAGCCTGCACTAATTCTACTTATGTTTATGAGACAGAGAACTATAACAAGGCTGCCCATATAATCTTTCTTAGGACCTAGTAAAAGCCAGGAGTCTAAACAGAAAACTCCACTCCCTGCAAGCTCTACTTACCCTGAGAATACAGACATCTCTGCAGTTAAGGAGACATGGTTTAAAGCCATGGAGAGCACCCCCAGCATTGCAAAGCTACAATCCCTTCCACACATTTAGACCAGATATTTCAATGGAAAGGACAAAAGATAAAAACGTCTCAATGTTCATTAAAAACATCATTAGTGATGTTATTAGTGTCATTAATAAAACCGGAAATTCATTCCTGGTTTGGCACCTATGTCTCTAATGGACACATGTTACCTGTAAATGCTTCATCTCCCAGGCCCATGCTTACACTTATCAAAGGTAGCAGAACTTGGCAGAGATTTGGGATGCATGTCTAGGCTTAAAAAGGCCCTTGTGGTCATTAGTCTAGTAAACACCTATGAACCTATGAACAATCACACCTCAAGATTGGTCAAGCAGTACGACCCACTTAAACTAGTTCTAATTCAACTCACCATAAGAAAAGTTCCATACCATATCACTGCAAACTATATGTCCCCTTCCATGACCCAGAACACCCATACCACATACCCAAATGTACTGACGTCACTCTGCATTGTACTCAACACTATAACCTTGGGTAACGTCAATTATCCTGCATACAGAGTCACATAAAAGCTAGAGCAAACAGCCTAAACTATTACATTTTGTTTATGTAGAATCCCATGCATCTCCATGAGACATGTGGCTTCTTTGTCTCTGTGCGTTTATATTGTAAACTGTTAGTTTTGCATATGTTTGAATGGGTCTATCTTACATTCTTGAAAGCTGACAATGTCAGCATTGTCGACATGAGAATAGCGAAACTGCAGAACATCAAACAAGTAAACGGAAATCTCCGTAAGGGGAGATTTCCATTTACTTCAATATAGTATGGTCTCGGAGTTTGGTATATTTAAGTAGCAGGGGGTGTGGGGGGGTGCACCGTTTAGTTTTTTTTTTTTTTTGGTTAATTTTTATTTTTTTTCTGAACATTCAATGTTTTAACAGTTCGATCACTAAAGGTCAACCTTTAGTGATTTGAACTGCCAAATATTCGATGTCCTAATATAGACCCTGTCTGAATAACAGTCACAGCATACCCATTGCATTATCAGATTTTTTTTTTTTTCTGTAACTGCACTTTGGAATAGTCTTGAGTTCTCTTCTGATTTTTGATGTCACTTTTCAAAGCCTTTTACATGTCTTCCCTTTCTCCCATTCCATTCTTTTGCCATGCGGTTTTAAAAGAATCCATTTCGACATATACCATTCCTTCCAAGACATGATTACCACCTCTGAATGGTGAAATGAATCTAGCAATTCTGTCTTTCACCAGCCATCCAGAGATGTCAAATTTCCAGTTTAAGTTTTCTTTTTTTTTGTCATAGTGGTAGCAAAGTTCCAAAAATGCATGCATGATTACAATTTTTTCTTTTCCATCAACTCATTTTGCTCTCTAAAACAACATCAATATCCAGCAATAAATATGCAACTGTGCTTGCCTGTGCAGTTAGATCTATAGAAAAGACAAAACCCGCTGCACATAGTCCTGTTGTTTAAGTCAAGTTTAGCCAATGCCCATATCCTGCTGCTACTCCTCAGGATTTTACATGGTGGTTGGATAGTAGCCCTAATTCTTCCATGCCATAAAAAACTCCCCCCTTCCCCCTACTTCCTTATGACAACCTCCTATAAAATCTCATATCACCTCATAGCTATTTTTTTAGTTTGAAATGTGCAAAAACAAGATTCCTGTAACAAAGCCACATAGATATAGAATAGCCTTCTTTCCTTGCTGCCTTACCTCTATGTATAGGGCTTGTTATTTTCTCTGTGACTACCCAAACCTCTTGTGGCTAACCTTACCTCTTTTTGCTCTTTACCCTGCCTTCACTTTAGGGAAATACAGCCATGAAGCCTGGCTGCTGTAGTTCTTGAACTTTTCTCTTGTGGGTTGTGGTAAAGGTTGGATAGTGTAGAGAACAGACATAGAAAAAGGCTGCAAGTAGGTGTCAGCACAAGATGGGGAAACAAGGACTGAGCAAGATGGAGGTAGTGAAGATGACAGATAGACATTAATGGATGTGCACCCATGCTTTTCCTATTCATGTGCTACACAGCAGTGCATGGCAAAGGGAGCCACTGATATAATTAAACTAAAAGAGGTCATAAAACACAGATATCATAGAAATGTTCATAGGTTCATAGGTGTATACTAGGCTAATGGCTCTGGAGCCTTTGCAAGCCTAGCCCATAGGATTACCCTGGCATCATGCCATCCAACCTTAGTTCCTAGTGCCTCTGTCAAGTAGAGCCACTGGAGTAATCTCCGGGGTGAATTTTCTATTTCCCATCCACTCATCAAGATTTCTCTTGAAGAGGACCAGTGAGGTGCTCTGCTTGACATGTATGGGAAGTCTAATCCATAGTATGGGCAGTCTCTGGGTTATGAATCTGACCCTCCAGCATGTTTTGTTGATTGTGGTAGTGAGGGTGAGGTCTCTGGGGCATGTGGTGCGGAGGGATTGTGATTTCTTTAGATGTAGCATTTCTAACAGAGCTGGGTCAGACGTGGCTTTGTAAGTCAAGCAGAGATCACCTCTAAGTAGGTGATATGAGACATAGAATAGTTGGAGTTTTTTGAGTCTGTCCATATAGGACAAGTGTTTAAAGCCTAAGATCCTCTTTGTGAGGTACTTTTGTGGCCTCTACAGTTGTTGCAGGTGTCTAGTGAGGTACATGCCAAATGGGGCATTGTACTCGATGATTGGCCTAATGAGGGAAGAGTAGAGGGAGACAATGGCCTCCTTCTTCCTGGATGCAAAACCCTTAGTAATGAGATGAGCCACACAGAAGGACTTTTTGACCACAGTGGCAACGTGGTGGTCAAAAGAGAGGTTGCTGCCAACCTGTGTTCCCAGATCTCTTATAATGCCTTCCTTTGTTCAGTGGTCTACCATCAGTGTGGTAATTCAAGGGAACTGGGTTTTTCCCAAAGGGGATGAAGACACATTTTTTTGTCATTGAGCTTAAGGCCATGGTTCTGACACCAGTCGTTGGTCTCATTGATGCCTTTCTGTAGGATGTCAGCATCACTTGGGGAGTTAATAATAGCTCCCAACTCGCAATCATCTGCGAACTTTGTCAGCTAGAGTCCTTTCGTGTTGGCCTGGACTTCAGAGAAGTACATACCAAACAGGAGAGGACCCAGGACTGAACCCTGTGGGACTCCACTCGTGACTGGTTGGCAGTCTGACTTTGAGTCAGCTACTTTCATGCTGTGGGTTCTATCTGTGAGCCAGTTTGCAACCCACCTAGTGATATAGGGGTTGATGCCTAGCTTAGTAAGTTTTTCTATGATTCCTGAGTGGGAATGGTATCAAAGGCTTTGGCCAGATCAATGCAGGCTGTATGAACCACCTTACCTTCATTCACAGCTCTGGTGACTGAGTCAAAGAAGTCAACCAAGTTAAGCAGGCATGATCTACCCTTCACAAAACCAAACTGTGTAGGATCCAGAGTTTGGAGATTCCCTATATCCTTGTTTATTAGGTCCATAGCTTTACATATCAGACTCATCAGGCTAATGGGGTGATAGTTCCTGGGGTCTGTAGTCACTCCTCCTTTGTGGAGAGGGATGACTGTAGCAGTGCGCCATTCCATAGCGACAAAGCCTGAGATGAGGCTGTGATTGAACAGGGCACACAGGTGAGGTGCCAATTCACTCTGTAGTTCATGTAGAACACAGCCAGGGATACTGTCAGGTCCCATAGAAGCTGTATTCTTGGCCTTGGACAGTACTGTTTTAACCTGTGCAGTAGTAATACTGGGTGCCTGGCAATGTACTGGTATTGTAATTGGTCCTTGGGGGGGGGGGGGGTAAAGTTAGCACTGAATCTGTTTGCCATTATATTTGCAATATCTGTTGGCTCAGTATAGGAGATACCATTGTGCAGTAGCTCAGAGCAAATCTGGGTATTGCCATGTAGATTCTTTACATAACTATAGAAGGCCTTGTGGTTGTCTTTACTATCTGCTGCAATTCTGTTTCCATAGCTAGCTTTAGAGGATTTCATGAGGGATCTTAACCTTTTGCTGAGGCTGATAAGAGAGTCTTTCCAGTCTTGGGGCTTCACCTTATTCCGCATCAGTTTCCTCAATCATGTCATCCCAGGCAGACAGATACTGGCTCCCCTTAGAATGACACCAGAAACTTACCAGTTGTTGAAATCAATCACTTAATGTTTGTAACACATTGACAGACTTGTTATAAGAAGTAAAAACAAAACATTCAAATGATCAGATTCTATGAATTTATAGTGACATTCTCCTAAGTAATGCATAACAAGAACAACCCCTGAAGCTGCCAGACTGTAACAGGTCACTACAAAATGCATATCAGAGATATGTAGCATATTTGCAGAATTGATACCCATCTGTACACAGTATCATTCATCCCCACATATTAGTCAAATACCCCACCTATTACAGTGACACAGTACAAATTATATTATGGGTACAGTGAGCCATCGAAACAATTAAAATACAGACAGTCACTTAGCTGTGTTGTACTTTTGCCTCCTGACATTCATCTATGCTGAGGTCATTTGCCATACCAAAGGCAAGATTGCAGCTCCTTTCAATGATTTTTCATCATTTTTGCCATAGGGCAAGAAGTGTCATTTCTTTCTAGTTATATCTGACCATTATTATAGTTCTATGCCAATTGTCATGCAGTAGATCATCAGAGGAAGATGGTTCTTTTTCATTTATAAGCCCTTTGGTGGCATGTGTGTGCTATGTCTAGTTTTTGACCAGGCTGAAGGATGTAAATAGAACCAAACTGAAAAGGGGAGCATAGAGAGGGTAGAACACAAGGTGTGCTAAAAGGAATAAATTGGATGGAGGTGGGTTAGGATCATTTTTCAAAATGTCTTCACTTAAAAGTGTTAGATGAAAAAGTACTTACTTTTTGTTAGGCAGTGCCAGTCTCTGTGACAAAATGCTCACACTGATGATAAGAATGTTTCATTTCAGGGAAAAGAAACACATGATAGCAAGATAAGATGATTACACTTGCATGGATTTAAAACCATCCCTGTGTCACTTACTTTCTTCTAAACAGAGCATTGTATGGGCATGCTACATAATTATACACAGGGAAGAAGTTGGTAAAATGTGTATCAGAGTAAAGGAACATGGGATAGCATGAAAAGTGACATACACATGACCAGATCTGAACCCGTGCCTGTGATAATCATATCCCTTGAGCCATGGCATTAGCAAAGTACAACACTAAAGCATTCAAAGGAAAGGTATAAGAAATAAACTTCATTGCAAGAGAATGGAATACAGTCATATGATGAGAACATAATATTGTAAGACAAGATTTTGCCATCAGTGGAATCGACTCCTGTACCCAGTACAATGGCGATGGACTCAGCCTATCACCAGCATGTCACCCCAGAGATGCCTTTTTAGAGAATTCATTACCTTTGCTATATTTCACTTTTGCTTGGTGATACACATTCATACTCAGCTCATTCGTGTGACCATTGGCAAGATATTTGTCACATGTCATGCATTTTTCTTACTCTTTGCCACAGGTTCAAAACTGTCATTTTCCTGTGGTTATAGATGACCATTGATATTGCTCTCTTCCAACTACCATGCTAAGCATTACTGCAGGAAGAAGGTTTTGTACTGTAAGTTCTTTGTGGGCATGTGTGTGGTGTTTCCATCTATTGCATGGCTATACTATAGGGTGCAAGCGAGGGTATAGAAAAAAGATGAAAAGAAGAAGCAAGCAAAGGGTACAACAGAAAGTGATCAAATGAGGGATGAGCAGAATGGTGGTGGGACAGGAGCATACCGCTTAACTTTTCACATCAGTATTAATGGTGCATTGCAACAATAGTTGTAATGATTTCATGTCTGACAACCTTAATGATTTGTCAGAAAACTACATATTGTATTATGAACAATTGTAACCAATTATGTGTAACTTAATTACATATCTGTGAAGTCGAGAGGTACAGTGGGAGTATTTTTGTAGAACAGGTATCCTATTTTATTTTTGTATTAAGAAGGAAAAGCTGGGGAAGAGGTCAGGGAATGTAGAGGTTGCTGAAAGGAGGATAGTAGGTCACAGTGGAAGATGAACATGGCTGACAGAATGCTGGGAACACAAGGATGGAGGGGTCACATAATGGTGAATGGGATATTAGACAGAGGGTTGACATTGGTAAGGGAAGTAATGTATAACATACAGGGGTGGGCTTTGTTACAAAAGTGAGGGGAACACCACCAGGTCTGGGACTAGGACTAGGTGCTCATCTTAGACACATTGGGAGATTACTTCTCACCATGGGATCCGTCACCACTGCCTTCTGACTCAGACAATGGAGACAACTCTGGCCAGGGATGTGACACAACAAGCTCTGCATGCCAGATGTGGACATCCAAAATCCTATCTGTATCTCCCCCACAAGCTCCTCCAGCTCCTAACTGGTGACAAAAGTGTCATCTCCACCTGTACTGCTACTGGCCGGTACCGGTATACCACACATTAGTACAGGACTACTTGATGCAAGTGGTGAAGGTAGGGAAGGAGATGTGGGGGCAACTCTGGCAGGCTGGGATCCAGATGTGCTGGGTGCCTCTGGTGTTGGTGGCAGTGGGGCTACCACTGCCACCTGTAAGAGGATGGCAGGCCACACCAGTATGCTGGTGTAGGTCACTGTACTGCTGCATATAATAGAAGCATAGGAGGTGAAACAATAAAAAACATAAATGTATAAAAGAGGAAGGATAGCGACAAAGAAGGTGGGAGGAAGAGACATGTAAAAACAATAAAAATGCATTTTTAACTAAGCTGATACTCATAAAACAGTGAAGGAAAATAATATTTTAATAGTGGGACTTGCACAGTTATTTCATCAAACTGTTTCTGCATATAATTATATTTGGGGATGATGGTGCCTAAAGCAAAAGCCATCAGCACCAACAGCCTGACATAAGAGCATAATAACTGCATTTATATATTCATCATGGCAGCATATTTGTGGATAGTAATGCTATTTCACTTTTGACAATAATACAACTGTACATATATATGAGAAACATGCTGATCACATGGTATGATGGCAATCATAGGTGATAGGCACTGTATAGATATGTGTAGTGCGTACTGTGAAGTGCTCAGACAAGTAATAATTATGACTAAGAGATATATGGCTCTTGTAATGGTGTAATGATATTACACATATAAATTATGCCATGCCAACATACACTTCCCTTTTTATTGGAGGGGGACATAGCTCTCAACCTCTTAGCAAAACAATTCTGGACAAACCTGAAAATAATGGGGGGTGGGGCAAAGACCCAACTCTAGGGCCAATTTCTAAATATCAAGTTTAGAAATTTATAAAATTGATAGACTAAAAGGTTTTGCATTAACATGCGTTTTCTGACGGATAAGAAGCCTGAAACTCAAACGTATGTCATTACTGAGTGATTTCAATCCTCAGTGATTTGTCAGAATACTATAGATTTTATGAGAAACAGACTAACAATATGAGACAAAAATGTAGACATTCTGTGAAAATCTGGCAGCTGAGAGGTATGGGGGGATTAAACCCGCAGCCATCCTAGCACTTTATGTGCAAGCAAACTTACATGACAAGACACTTCTCCAGCAGCACAGTATGTGTCATACAGAAACAAAAGCTTAACATCGGACAGTCATACCAATGCCAGTATTAACAGATGTGGTCATGCTGTATAAATGTTATATACTATTATTTTTAATAATTATAACTGTCAAAATACAGATATATCTTTTACAATACCATATACTAACCCTGACCCTCTACTTGGCGCTCTGGTCTGTCCTTCTGCATCTCCATGTTACTTTCAATTTCTGCATGTGTTGGAGACAAAAAGAAGAGCAGAATGAAAGGGTGTATAGTGCTGTGCATTGCCAGGGTCTTTTAATTGCTAAATGATGTTATACTTACAGTATGGAGATGGCTTGTGTGCATTCATTTTATCCTCCCAAGGGGTCAGGAGTTCAGGCTTGTGACAATTCAAGTCACTATAGTAGTGATAGTAGTGATGGCACTCTTTCCCCATGCACGGGATGCCAGTAGCATGGGTGACAGTCTTTGTCAAACTATTCCTAGTATCAGTGTTATACTGAGATGCAGTATATCCATCCTGCAGAAGCCTGTAGCTATACTGCCTGTAGTGGCTGTTTAGAAAAAAATGTGCTCCTCTGTGCTCTTAAAGGGACACTTCCCTCACTTTCTCCAGCCATAATAAACTCACCGTCAGAGATGTCAGGAAAATGTCAATGAATTAGTGCCCAAATGACTTCCCATATGTTTCAGCTTTCCTCTACCAATGGGAATCTCAATTGCAAGATGAATGGCAAAATAGTGCAATATAGGTACTGTATTGTTATAGTTCCAATAACATGTTAAGGTGTGAAACTTGGCAGTTCGGCATCTGTCTATTTGCTGCTGATGATAACTGCTCAACAATGACTCCATCTTCAGATGGTTACTTATGGGATTACTATTTTCTCCAGTCTGACATAAATGTCTTCCTGTGCATGTTCAAGTGTATGCACAGCAATGTGTAGAACACAAAGCAATGTTCATCAGGTTTACTGATCATGCAAAATGAGTGATTCAGAAGCAATAGGTTCATAGGTTCATAGGTTGATACTAGACTATCTGCCCTAGGGCATTTATAATGGGAAGATCCCAAATTAGCATACTCATCATGCCCATATGGTGATTTCTACATGATAGAAGTGTGATGGGATTTTCTTCTCAGTATGGAAGATGAACATTTGTTTGAATTCTGCTTCTTATTTCCTCAAACACTTGTTGCCACATAGATTATCTACTTACACATGATATGTGGTATTTTTTATTCACCTACTTCTTTGTATAAGGGTAGCTTTTGCGTGCTATTTACTGTAAGACCTTGAAACATTTGTCAATATTTCAACATCCTACAAGAGGGTCTTACGCAAGCAAATGATTAGTGCCAAAGTCATGGCCTTAAACTGAATGCAAAAAATGTATTATCAACCCTTTCAGTAAGGGCAATGTTCCAGCTAACTACCACATCAAAAGCAATACCTTATGTATGCACTCAGTAGTGGGAGACCTGGCCACTCATGTTGACAGCAGCCTCACCTTTGACTGCCACGTCTCCACAGTGGTAGGAAGGGCATTCTATATTGCTCATCTCATAACTAAGGGCATTGCCTCCAGAAAAAAAATAAGTCATAACCTCCCTGTACTTTTCCCTCATCAGGCCAGTAACTGAGTAAAATGCCCCTTTTGGGATGTACCTTTCCAAGCACCTGTAGCAATTGGAGAGACCACAGAGGTTCCTCCAAAGGGAAAGTCTAGGTTTTCAACATCTGTCCTATGTGGAGCTTCTGAAATTACTGCCACTTTATTCTGTTTCATTCAAACTACTCAGAGGTGATCTCTGCTTTGCATACAAGGCAATCTCTGACCCTGCTTTACTGGAAATGCTGAATCTCCGTAAGTCAAATGGTACACAGGTTACTCACACTAAAGACCTTGACCTGGTATGTGACATAAATATAACCTGCTTGAGGGACAAATTTGCCTCCCAGAGGTTACCCCTTTCTTTGCAACAGGCTCCCACTTCATGTGAAACAGAGCACCTCATTGGCCCTCTTCAAACACAATCTGGATGATTGGATGGGTAACTGTAAATTCACCCCAGGGGTTCCACCTGTGTCCCTCTTGGACAGAGGCAATAGGTGCTGATCATGGAAGTAAGGCTAGAACTTGGCTAGGCTTGTAAAGGCCCTAGGGCCATTAGCCTAGTAACTTCCTGTGATCCTATGATCTACATTCAGTGACCATAGCTTTCTGAAGGGGTACATTGCAAATGTTATGGCCATAATAGCAGCCTGTAAGCATGCTACAGTAGGTTGTACTAATGTATGTGTGCTATTCACCATTGTAGTATTGTGTACCTTAAACATATATGATTACAATATAATTTATATAAAGATTATGGTTAATGATTATGTGCTTGTTAACTTGCAGTCGTTTGCTAGTATTTTGTGGGGGCACTTTTGCTTAGGACACACTAATGCATTACATTCAGATAAAGACTGTGTTGTAGATACCTATACATTAGTGTCAGGCCCAACTAATGTGTAGCAAATGACCTATTAGTATAGTATTACTGTTAGGATTTCTAACATCCATGTACGAGCAAAGATCTTAATTCCAAAAATTTCCATACCTTGCAGCTATGCCTGAGAAACAGGCACAGAAAGTTACATCTACTCACAACGTCAAGTCTACAGAGGCTTAAAATGAAGTGGCAGTAGATGCTCTTCATCACCATATTATCTAGCTCTTTCTAGTGAATTTCACAGACCAGCCCTTCGTGACCATATATCACGAGAAGTTGTCATCAATGTTAATGCTGTGGGTAGTGAGGATCATAATAATGATATGGTCCACCACTGAGTGACTGATATAATCCATGCTGCCACCCACAGACCATAAGCTAATGCATGAGAACAAAGGGTGATAGGTGGTGGGTCATCTACAATACCACCCCTTATGGAGAATGAGGGGTTCTTGCCTCATCATTTAATGAAAGTACCACTCTCACAGAGTTCCACAGCGTGGTGTTGGATGTCTGGGCAGCGCTAGATAGGCCCCAAAGAATTTCTACTGATGATGCCCAGGTATGTACTCTTACTATCACTATCTACTCCAGTTTTTACCTGTAAGTCACATTACAGTATTTAATACCTGTCTCACTTATGATATATAGGTACATCTGGCTTCCAGGTGCAACATCCATCTGCATAAGGAATGGGCAGGGTTATAATTCAATATCATATTTTTATAGTTGTAGGAATATCATCTGCATGTGTAGTTGTGGTCCTGGGTCAAGACCTACACTAGATATTTTTTGTTTTGCTGTATTCACAGGTGAATCCATCTCTGACACCAGCACTGTGGAACTGACACTGTGTGATGTTAGAGGATCTTTAACCTCTGATAATGATGGCTGGATGAGCTGTCACATCAGTGGATGTACACTGAGTGTTGAACACAAGGAGTGTAACCTCCATAATTTCCAATATCCATATTTCCTCCTCAGAGTATGCACACAGTCTCTACGCCTGTACATACCCAGGACACAGTGTCATCTGAGAGTGGACAGATTCATGTAGATCAAGGAAGTGTGTTAGCCCCCAGTACAGACATGTCTGAATCTGATCTTAGCCATCATTGGCAGGAGATTCCACATGGCAGCCTGGTATTTGTGCTGGTTAGAGGTATGTTTAAATGCCATACCCCCGAGGTTGGTATATCAGTAGCTGCTGCGTTCCGCAAAAGTCTTGGGAGAGGTTGTGAGTGTGATCCAGGCTGTGCATGCTGACTTACAGGAGTGCATGCCCCTTATGTGTGATTCATTGAATACAGTGAATCACACATTAAAGTGCAGTTTCTACAATGAATCGTCAGACATGGGTGAGGACCCATCCTTGTAGACAGTCATTTGATATGCTCTCAGATGTTAGCCAATGTGAGTGAATGAGCAATATCCAGCTCACAGAGTGCTAGCACTTCCACTACAACTTCCACTGTGGATGTGTTTACAGCAAAAAGAGGCCATCCAAATGGTCATGGTCATGGTTATGTGGTCATGCTGGCACCTCTTCCAGCAGACCTCAGTCATGGTCAGGTAGGACAGTGGGAATGATGTCTGCTGGAAGGTGTGCCAGCAGCACACATCAGTTGCAGTCAGATAACACACTGATATCCAGCCAAGGGGAAGATGAGCCCTGTGCATGCTTGCCTTGGACTTGTCCAGTAGGAAAAGATGCAGTTCTGCAGCACCTTCTGAGGCTGTGCCCCTACAGGGACACACACACATGCACACGCATGCTCATGCACGTACACACACACACACACACACACACACACACACACACACACACACACACACACACACACACACACACACACACACACACACACACACACACACACACACACACACACACAGACACACTGTTGCCCACCACATCCAAACAAACCATCCTACACTACGTATGAGCAGGTGGCCAAGCTCCCCTACACACACACACACACACACACATAATTACCACCACAGCCAACAGCATCCTACACACCCACAGAACCAGGCCTATCAATAACTCCCCTTAAAGAAGTTCTCACACTATACATATTTGCACTTTTTATTTTGGTACACATGACCGCTCTCATTCACTGTTCCGTGTGAAAGACATGCACTCCTGTACTCTCTTTTCCACATGTGAATATGATAACTGTGCCTTGTTCTAACTACTTTATGACCTCGGTTGTCAATGTCTGATGACCAGTGTGGTAAGCTTATGCAGTAGCATAGCTAGACTGGGGTGAAATGAACAATTGCCCAAGGCACTGTCTTCTGCAGAATTTATGTATGTACTTGGAAAAAATAGATCTCTCTATCTGTGTGTGTGTGTGTGTGTGTGTGTGTGTGTGTGTGTGTGTGTGTGTGTGTGTGTGTGTGTATATATATATATATATATATATATATATATATATATATATGGATCCCTATCACATGGTCGACAGGCCATATGATCGACTTTCATTTGGTCGACAGTTCATTTGGTCGACAAGCAGTTTTATGTGGGGGACGAAGCCCCCCACACCCCCCCCCAACTATATATATCAACTCCAGGGTCGCACAACATTGGGGAGGGGAGCAAATCTGCCTGTCGACCAAATTAATTGTCGACCAAATGAAAGTCGATCAAATGGCTTGTCGACCACCTCAGGTAGACCCATAGATATATATATATATATATATATATATATATATATATATATATATATATCTACACACACACACACACACACACACACACATATATATATATATATATATATATATATATATATATATATATATATATATGGGAAAAGGCAAGGCCTACATACTAAATGGACATCAGAGATACTCCTGCATAACTCCTGTCCCCACTTACATCATCTTGCTTAGGCACTGCTCCAAAATGACATGATTGGCTGCTCTGGCAGAGGGGGCAGTGTCATGATGCAATAAAGGCAATCTCTTTGGCTATATGTTTGCCATCCACAGTGAACTCATTTGGCAATTGAAATAATTCATGGAATGTCTCAAAACCCTATCCCTTTAGTCAGTCTCCTGTAGACTGTTGAGGGGTGGTCATTGCCTGGCATACAAAGCATCATTGGATCCTGCTCTGATCAAGCTTCTGCATATCCACAAAACAAATATTATCAGAAATATTATCAGAATTATCAGAATTACCAGAATTACCTGCTCTAGGGACTTAAACCTTGCTTACAACATAAATAGAATATGTTGGAGGGGCAGGTATGCATCTTAGAGAATTCTGCTTCTCTGGAACAGGCTTCCCCATCCATGTGAAGCAGAGCTCTTCCCGAACTCAATTCAAGTGTAATTTGAACCAGTGGATAGGGAATGAGAAATTCACCCCTGGTCTGGCACCTATGTTTTAATGGACAGAGGTAGCCTGTAAATGCTTGACCATCAAGTCAGTGACTTCCTATACACATAGTTTAACCACAGGGCCACGAAATTTGTCATACATGTTTGGGATGCATGCATAGGATTAAAAAGGTCTTTGTGGTTGTTAACCTATGAACCTATTAAACTATTAATTTTTTTTTATTAGGGCTGGATTGTTTAATGTAGCCTAAGCGTGTTCTGTTTTAGTAATATATGTTTGCAGTATCTTCTGCAACTGCAAAGGGTTTAACATTTATCAAGTTATGTAGTCTGCATTATTTTGAGTGGTAATCACATCCATCTGAACTTTAGCATCCATTATGCAGTCAGTGTTACATATTACTGTGATACAGTCTCCTATTCAAGATCAGACTGTAAAAGTTGCCTATATTTAGTTAAAATCTGCTACTGTGCTGAGCAGTTATAGCAGAAGATTAGTGCTCTGACTTGTTAATGAGATGCTTCCTGTGGCAAGGGTGAGGGGTTTGAAACATTTTATCTTCATTTACCTACTGTGTGACTGCACAAGTCACATAAGCAGACAGTGCTTTGGGGTAAGAGGGAATTTGGGCTAATTACAAAGTCATGGTTGCTTTTGAGAGCCATTCCCTATTACACTAATGATCTAGTTCAAACAATGCTATGGCAGTATCATCACCTCACCATTTTTAATGCAACAAAAGGCATTTATTCTACAAGGGCAGCAGGCCCTGCATGTGCAGGTGAAGCACTAACATGCAATGTTGTTGGCCAATGGCAATAGCTGCTGTAGCAATAGTTCTCTTTAATGTGGAATTATTCAGATGACTTTTACTTATGAAGAAATTGTGCATATTAACATAGCATATGTTATCAGGTAGTTAATATTCCACTTATAATAAATACTTTTCTATTTAAACTGTGCTGTACATGTTTGGGTCTCATGGTGTGATGCTAGTGTTCTTTTTACAATTTCATACAGTTCATACATAGCTAATCATAAAGTTCACACAATTTATTTCTTCATATCAATAATGGGTGTACACAGTCAAAAAGTGGTTATGATTACTGGTGGAAGTGGAAGGCTAGATGAAAGTACCTTGTGTTTTTATCAACATTTCTAACAGTCTTTAATCTGGTTTTGCATGACTAGTGTGTGTGTGTGTGTGTGTGTGTGTGTGTGTGTGTGTGTGTGTGTGTGTGTGTGTGTGTGTGTGTGTGTGTGTGTGTGTGTGTGCACAAACTAAGTTGGAATACTTTACTATAGCTACTGTGTGTTTATGTGAAACACATTTGAAATGCACTACTTTGGTCATTATTATTGCTATTCTTTGACACAGATACATGAGAGCAATGCAGTCAACAATGTAGCTATAATTGCTGGATTTGGTGATATCTTTAAAAAAATGTCTGACCCTGATGATAAGTATAAACACATTATTTAGTCTGTCTTTGCAGGACATGTATGCATTTGTATAACCTTATGTATGCACTTATATAGCCAAACTGAAAGCAAAGCTCTCTTTACCAAAGACAGGCCTAGACAGTCAAGAGGAGAAGGTAAACACTTGCACCGCACCACACTCATCGCATAGTCTCACAAAACCTACAGTACCAAAACACACACACAGAACCACAAAACGCACACCTACATTCGCGGAGGCTCTCTGTACTAATCTGCCCAAACAACAGAGACCTCCAAAGCAGAAATGCAAACAACCACCACCCCCCCAACACAACTCAAATGACACATAGTCCACATACTCAGTGTGCCACTCAACTACAGCCCATAAGGCACAACGTACCCAACACTCTAGTCATAGGTGACTCTATAGTCAGGCACACTGATGTTCCACTCACCAGGCTAAACAAGGAAAAAGTTACTGTCAGCTGCCTGTCAGGTGCCAGGATCCACCACATAACGCATGCACTCAGGTCACTCCACAACAAGTACAGATATGACTCTGTCATTGTCCATGTTGGTGTGAATGACCTGAGACGTACCTCCCTAGACTACTTGAAAAGAGACATGGAGGAGCTCTCTGATCTTGTAGCCCAGGCCGGTATGACCCTAGCCCTGAGTAGCATCCTGCCATCACCCATAATGACACCACAGTACAAGGACAAAATGATTGACTTTAACAATTGGCTAAACTTCTGGTGTCATTCTAAGGGAATCCAGTATCTGTCTGCCTGGGATGACATGATCGACAGACCACTCTGCTTTGCTAGAGATGGACTGCACCTGTCACCCGTGGGATTTCAGATACTGGCAAAGGCTCTTGCCACCCATATAATGCCTTTTTTAGGCAAGGTTAAAATGACAAATTCACCACCGTAACAGGTACAAGCAAGCAATGCTGTGGAACAAAATCCCGGTTTATGTGAGGCAGAGCACCTCGCTGGCCTTGTTCAAGAGGAATCTTGACCAATGGATGGGAGATCGCAGATACACCCCAGGGGTTACCTCAGTGTCACTGCTCGACAGAGGCACAGCAAAATAATGGGCATAGTTTCTCCAAACTAAAGGGGTGGCATAAGCCACAAAACTATGGGCTAGGCTTATAAATGCCCTCGGGCAGATAGCCTAGTATGAACCTATGAACCTATGAACCTAAATCTGAGGGTAATGCTACTCAATGCTAGAAGTCTAAACCTCAAAATGCACTCACTCGAGGCACTCCTTAAAATGGAGAACATTGACATCTGTGCAGTGACAGAGACCTGGTTCAAAGCTCCAGAGAGCACCCCTGCATTACCAGGCTATAATTCATACCACACCTTTCGGCCACCAAACCCGGACCGAAACACTAAGGGTGGAGGCGTGCCCATATCCATTAAGGATATCCACACCTCCAAGCTAGTTGCTCAGCATAATGCATCCGAGATTATCCAAGTTCAACTAACTCTGGGCAAAACTGCAATCCAGATTGTAGCTTGCTACAGACCCCCCACCATGCCCCAGGATTCCCACTCCTCTTTTCTTGATACACTGGAAAATATTAAGGTACAACCCAACACTCTAATAATGGGTGATTCCAACTACCCTACCATTACCTGGGAAAACTACTTATGTACCAACTCTTTTGCTCAACGTTTTCTGGAAATCATCAATTCCAATGCTTTGGATCAACTTATCCACACCCCCACCAGAGGCAGCAATATCCTAGACCTGGTCATCACCAACATGGGTGACTGGTGTTCCACACAAGAGGTCAGCTCCTCATTGGTCAGATCCGACCACAAGGTAATCACCCTAGACATCCACATCCCGCTCCCACCCCCCATTAGGAAAACAACCGTAAAAAATTTCTCCAAAGCCAACTTCACGCTTCTTAAGACAGAAGTGGCAAACTTCATGACGCCCATGCAGATGGACAATAGAGGTACTACTGCTGAATCCTACAGAAATGCACTTTATAAGCACTTACACGAGTGCATGGATCGTGCTATCCCTAACAGAACCAAGATGCTATCCTCCAAAAAAGGAAGCCAATCTGGTGGTCTTCTGCCATAAACAAACTCTACAACATAAGAAAGAAACTGTTGCAAAAAAGAGTAAAATCCCACGATTGGAGGAACTCCCTGGTCAGCCTCAGTAAGAAGCTGAGATCCCTCATAAAATCCTCCAAAGCTAGTTATGAAAACAAAATTGCCACTGATTCTAAAGACAACCACAAAGCATTCTATAGCTATGTTAAAAATCTCAATGGCAACACTCAGATCTGCTCTGAGTTACAGCACAACGACACTAAATATATAGAACCAACTGATATTGCCAACATCCTGGCAGATAGGTTCAGTGCTAACTTTACCCACCTCTCACCCCCTAAAGGGCCCATCTTTATACCGGAAGAATGCAAAGTTCCTGTAATCACGGCTGCACAGGTAAAAACTTCACTCTCCAATGCCAAGAACACAGCATCCATGGGACCTGACAACATCACAGGCTGCCTTCTACATGAACTACAGAATGAACTGGCACCCCACTTAAGTACCATGTTCAATCATAGCCTCACCTCAGGCTTTGTGCCCATTGAATGGCACACCACAACAGTTATCCCACTCCACAAAGGGGGAGGGGGCACAACAGACCCTGGGAACTACCACCCCATTAGCCTGACAAGCCTTGTCTGCAAGGCCATGGGACGTATCATCATGGAACTCATAAACAAAGACATTGGAGATCTCCAACCCCAGACCCCACACAGTTTGGGTTTGTAAAAGGCAGATCATGTCTCCTAAACCTGATAGACTTCTTTGAAGTAGTCACCAAGGCCATGGATGAGGGTAAGGTGATTCACACAGCCTATCTAGATCTTGCCAAAGCATTCAACACCATCCCCACTCTGGAATTACAGATAAACTCACTAAACTAGGTATAAATCCCTATGTCACAAGATGGGTTGCCAACTGGCTTACTGAAAGAACCCACACTGTGAAAGTAGCAGACTCCAAATCAGACTTCAGACCAGTGACAAGTGGAGTACCACAGGTTCAGTCCTGGGTCCTCTCTTGTTTGGTATCTACTTCTCTGAAGTACAGGCTAACACAGTAGGTCTTTGCCTAACTAAATTTGCAGAAGACTGCAAACTAGGAGCCATAATTAAAACTCCTAATGATGTGGACATCCTACAAAAGGGCCTCACTGAGACAGATGCCAGGTGTCAAAGACATGGTCTCAAGCTCAATTCCAAAAAGTGCATTGTCATCCCATTTGGTAAAAATTCTGTACCCATGAACTACCACATATGCGGTAGTCTACTTAACACCGAAAGTGGGATAAGAGACCTTGGGACACAGGTGGACAGTAGTCTCTCCTTTGATAATCACATCACCAAAGTGGTCAGGAAATCCTTCTATGTGGCACACCTCATCACAAAAGGTTTCTCATCCAGAAAAAAAGAGGTCATTGTTCCCCTCTACTCATCACTCATTAGACCCATTATAGAGTGCAATGCCCCTTTTGGTATGTACCTCACAAGACATCTACAACAACTGGAAAGGCAGCAAAAATACCTCACAAAGAGGATTACTGGCCTCAAACAGATGCCTTACGCAGACCATCTAAAAAAACTCCAGCTTTACTCCGTCGCATATCACCTACTCCGAGGTGAACTCTGCCTAACATACAAAGCTATGTCAAACCCAGAGCTGTTGGACATGCTACACTTAAAGAAATCCCAATTCCTCTGAGCTACATGCTCTATGGACCTAAACCTTGTCACCACAATAAACAGAACATGCTGGAGGGATAGATTCCTGTCCCAGAGACTTCCCATACTCTGGAACAGACTACCTACCTATGTCAAACAGAGCTCCTCATTAGCACTCTTCAAGAAAAATCTTGATGATTGGATGGGTAATAGGAAATCCACCCCAGAGATCACTTCTGTGGTTCTGCTTGACAGGGGCACAGGAAAATAATTTTCTTGGGTGGCGAAAGCCAGGGTACATTTTTGGCTAGGCTTGCATAGGCCCTAGGGCCAATAGCCTAGTAACTACCAATGAACCTATAAAGCAAATTGAAATACTTTACTTTGACCATTTTTATCACATTCAGACATGCAATGAATACACAGTCAATGTGTCTGTATTTGATGAGTAAGGATTTTGGTGGATTATAATGACAACAGTTTGAAATGACTTTTATGGCTGAAATGTATTGAAATGGTACTTTTGCCATTATTGGTTAATGTGTTTTGATTCACTGCTTACTGAAAAAATGTTCAAAACTACAAATTAAAAACACTCTAACAAATTTTGTTGCATTAAACAAGAATTATAACTTAAAATTATAAGGAAGAATAATCCAAAAGAAAGCATGCATTTATGCATGCTTTTAACAATGTGTGCAGGACTCATGGTTTGAATATAGCTAAGAGCCCAACACAGACTTAACCTGCCATAGCACACTTCTGACAGATACTACAGCTATCCCAAAAACACCTACATCTGCAGATAGCACCATAGCAATAATATATATCAAAACTGTTTTGACTCAAAGTATTCAAAGTATTTGAATAATGAGCATATGGAATCGTACTTTAATGAACTGGAAGGCCATGAGTCTTGAGGTGAGGGAAACATCAGCAATGGAGTAAACACTAATTTTTACTGCATTATTCATCAGCATAATATCATAACAGTTGCACCTTAAACAAAATCTTCAGTAATTGCTAAAACACCTGAAACCCCAAAAAAAATACAATAGGATCATTCAGAGTCCTAGATTTAGGCAATGATTTGGCTTTGAGAGCTGTTTCCAGAAGATGCCTGAGCTGTGAATTTGACTAACCCTTGAGTTAGACAGTATTGGCCTCCCAGGTCAGTCTTGTTTTTGCAGATTTAATTGAGTGATTTCTCTTAAATAACATTTGGTCTGTTATTACTGGATTTTATTGAGTAAGGATGATAACTGACACATAATTGTTGCCTTTGTAAATATAACACACAATATAATTGGGCTCA
Source organism: Protopterus annectens (assembly GCF_019279795.1). Taxonomy (NCBI): domain Eukaryota; kingdom Metazoa; phylum Chordata; order Ceratodontiformes; family Protopteridae; genus Protopterus; species Protopterus annectens. The sequence continues at coordinate 1,145,680,627 of NC_056732.1, read as the reverse complement.
GGGTGACTGTGCAAGCATCCTGTCATAAAAACAATAATAAAAAAAGACTTATAAATCTTTTTCATGGAGAATATGTCACTTTTATAAAAAAAAAAAAATGTTCAAAAATACTTAGCACTTTAATCTCATCAATATATATTTCATCAGAACAAGAACCTATTCTAAACATCTCTTCAAATAATAAAATAATCAAATGACTAAAATCCACAAGTGAACCCTGACCAATCATTGGAGTTTCAGGAAGAACAAGAACAGATGAATGTATTTGAGCTGTCTTTTTAAAACAGAAAGAAATCGAAATGAGGAAGTTATAGAGGGAGAGACAAAAAGTAAAGGAGAGAAATAAATCTGTTGCATACTCCAGCTGAAAACATTTTAAACTTTATTTTATTTACTTATTTGCTTGTAAAATTTATTAAATTATTGATGACATTCAAATAGTAAACAAAACATATACAAGTAAAATATAAAAACTATTTACAGTATTAATGTAAGACTGAGAATAAATATTGTTGCATGTAGATTTAATTCAATCAAATCATCCATTTTATTATACTTCTAATAAGACAAACAAGTTTTATATATATGTAATATTTAATCTATTAAATGAGGAATCAAAACTGATAATTCAAAGAATGAAGTCAGGGGATGCATTTAGTCCTCAATATAAGTCATTTATTGAAAGAAACTTAGATCCTTGGTCTTGTGAGAGTGGTCTTAGATATATTTTTTGTTTCTTGATTGCATAATATTTAAGAAACACTTCTGTTAATGATGATACACATTTTTGAAACTGTGGAAGAGATATTTTCTTCCATGCTTAGGTGATGTGTTTTCTGGGATTTATGCTAAAATAGTCCAGAGTAGGTAACAAATCATGTTGTGAAGACATGCATCTGGAGCATTTCTCCTCGGGCCTCTGCTGAAAATTGGCATTGTTTCAAGTCAGACTTTCCCGATAAATAAAATGTGAAATAAATAAAAATAAAAAAATGTTGTTATTGATAATATTTGAAGGGCTATAACACAAAATTAAAATTTTATTTAATGCAAAGTTATCAATCCATAAAGCTTGAAAAAAATCTTATATTGTGTTCCAAAAAGTAGTTAAAAATGGGCAGTCAAAAAATCTGTTGCCAATTTGCTTATCTGTTTTACAAATTTATGAGCACCTCCAACAAATAACAATATTTTCTTTTGACTACCTTGCTATTGTATGAAGAGTCAATAAAGCTCTGTGGAACTTAGAGAAGAGTTTACAATTGATGATAAAATATTTTATTTATTTTTAATTGAAAAGGTGAAAAAGCTGTCCTTTGCTATAAATTTCAAAAATTATTATTATTATTATTATTATTATTATTATTATTATTATTATTATTATTATTATTATTATTATTATCTAAGCTCAAGAGATTATATATAGTTGAAATTATAGTTTTGAATCAACATCATTACCTAAAATTGCTGTGATGAATGCCATACATTATGAAATGACTTCACTTGAGGAAAGAGTGAGATAAAAAACTTATTTTGAACATAATGTCATATATTCTGTAAAATTATCCAATGCTGTGTGTCTAAGTTATATTCTGTTATTAGGTAATTTATTGACTTACTATATATCCCCTCGAGACAAATATACCAAGCTATGAAGTTCTTTTGCTCCCATTGTTTGATTTTCTGTGTGAATGATTTTTCAAGAAAACTCTCTGTTTATTATAAATATTTTAATGCATCAAAACACAATTTCCGATCAGGTAAACACAAAATAGTAGATTTAAATGATTTTAAAATAAGAGTTATGTAATCTGATTGTGTGGGAGTGGGTTTATTATATTGTATGCAATTGCATAGATAGAAACAAAGAATATTTTTACTACAAGCTGAAATTAAATTACTGATTTTCATTTTATCATTATTAAAGAGGGAGCTGTGTAATGACTTCCAATTAGATGAATATGACACATTTATCTAATTATTACTTTAAAAGATACTGCTTTTGCATAAATCACAATATCAGGAAAATTGATGTCATTGAATTTCCAAGGTCTGGAATGGTGTACTAAAGCTAATCTGTTTTTTTCAGATACCAGAGAAAGTTTAATAGAAGTCCATTGCTTTTTCTAGAATGTATTTTTTTTTGGAGGAAGTACTAGAGCTTGAACTATATGTGATACTTTCATGAATTAGGCCATCTTTATTAACAAGGTCTATCTTCAAATGAAATCAATAAGAAGTTCAACTTAGTAATTAAATATGATACTTTCTGAAACACTTTTTCATAGTTTTGGTCTCTTGTTTCATCAGCAGATTCTTTATATAGATATTCCTAAATATAATTAAGTTTTAGATTGCTGTCCATTAATATTATGAGATATTTTATAAAAAATAATACTGTTATTTATAATCAAGTGTTGAGATTTCTGTGTATCAAAATATAGACATCTGAGCTGCTCAGATTGTAATAGCTATATTTCATTCTTCTGCATATTCCTCCAAACATATAAGTGTTAACATAACATAATCTGCAAAAAAAATATATTTTTTGAATTATAGATGCCATTTATATGACTTGACACATGCTTTATTTGCTTTATAAATATTTACTAATATATATATATATATATATATATATATATGTATAGGTGCACATAGATATATATATATATGTGTGTGTAAATTTATACATGCAGAAAAAAAAGATAATTCTAGTATTTTCAACAGATAGTTTCAATTTAAAGAAGCGAGAGCCTTTTCTGTATCTAATCTTATAAAATATGCTTCTTATTTACTATAATGTAAGTGGTTTATAAATGTTAAAACTCTTTTTATATTTTTATATTATCTTGTGTCTTGTGCATATGGTCTTCAACATTCTGAAATGTCGACCATGTATAGTAGACCCATATATATATATATATCTATATATATATATATATATATATATATATATAGTCCCAAAACCTATATACACATGCATACATATATATTTATATATATATATATATATATATATATATATATATATATATATATATATATTTTTTTTTTTTTTTAAATTTATTTATTGTATTTTATCTTATTTTACATTTGTTGACAGGGATAGTCAGACTGGCTACATGTTCATTTTCAGCAGAGGCCCGGGGGAGAAATGCTCCAGTCATACAGATAATAATATACACATTAAAAAGTAAAGGTTGGTTTACAGAGTAAAATAGATACTATCATACACGTTAAAAGACTAGTAGGTAAGGTTAACAGACTATAATAGATAATATGGAATTAGAGAAAATTAGTATGGTGCACAAAACAAATTTAGTATACAATTAAATTAACTATACTAGCTCAGATATGTATAAGAGGCAAATTAAGTACTAGAGGCTAGTTAAGTAGAGATGATATGGTATTGAAACATCAGTGAGGTTAGCAACAATAGGAACATGTATATTCAAAGTAGTGAAAGAAGGGAGATAGAGTAAGGGAGGCAGATATGATATATTGGAGGTAAGAGGTTAGGGAGTAGTGGTGAAGTAATGAAAGGTGGAAGCATAGAGGGGATAGCAAGTCATAACTGACTAGTGAGAGAGGTGGTGGGTAAGTGTTGAAGGGATATTAAGCTGGGTAGTTGACGAGTTAGTCTGGGTTGCAACAGGGACATAGTCAGTGCTTAGTAAAATACCGTTTGAGACTTTTTGAATAGAGTTAGTGAGGGTTCTAGGGTAAGGTCAGCTGGAAGTCAGTTCCAGGTTTTGCCAGCAAAGTTGAAAAACAGTGAGTCTCCAGCTGAGTTGTTAGTTTTGAATGTTTGAACCAACAGTCTGTTAGATGATTGAAGTGACCTGGAGTTACTGTAGGAATTGATAAGGTTTTTAAGTGTGGGAGATTTTTCAGGTTGGTTGAGAACATTGTGTGCTACTATGAGCTGATTGTACTGAAGTAATCTGGGGAATTCTAGCCAACCTAGTAAATTAATGTTTTGGAAGTGATGTGTTTAATATGCAGAGCCAGTGGCAAATCTGGCAATGTGGTTGTAACAGCTTAAAAGTTTGCTAAGTTCAGTTTTGTTCAAGTTAGTTAGTATAGGGGAGGCATATAGAAGGGTTGAGAGTCAGTGAGTGTGGGAAATGGCAGTCCATGCTAATGAGATTATGAAAGGTTTATTTTTATACAGTGAGCCTAGTTTTTTATTAATGATTTTGACAGTTTGATTGACATGCATATCAAATGTAAGGTTATCTACTAGTAGCCATAAGAGTTTGGTATGAGAATCATGGGAAATAATTGTACCGTTGTTAGATCTTATAGGAAAGAAGAGTTGGGTAGATCTATGTGTGGGGGAGAAAACTAGTAGTTTAGTTTTGTTAGGGTTCAAAATCAGATGATGATTAGAGAGCCAATTTTCAACGGTGTTGAATGTTTTTGGGGATAATGTCAGCAGGTCTGTCGGGGAGGAGGCAGAGCAGATCAAAGTAGAGTCATCAGCATATTGGATGCATGTTGCATCTGGGATGACAGTGTAAAGATAATTAATAAAGATAGAAAATAGGAGGGGACCTAAAATTAAACTCTGGGAAATGCCAAGGGTGAGAGGTAGCAGGGTGGATAGTTTATTCTGCCATATGACAGCTTGTTATCTAACACTCAGATAGGTTGAATAGCATGGTTATCCAGAGATATGATTTTCAGAGTTTGAGTAGTAGTTGGTGGTGGTTAACCATATCAAAAGCTTTGGAAAGGTGCAGAAAGAGGGCTGAGGATAGTTTATTGTTATTTCTGTTATGGTTTATGGCATTGGAGAAAGAAAGGAGAGCAGAGGTGGTACTGTGATATGGCCTGAAGCCATGCTGTGAGTTAGCCATCAGATTGTTCTGAGTGAGATAGTGCAGGAGATGTTTATGGATACACTTCTCAATTATTTTGGCCAGTGGGGAGAGAATGGCAATGGGTCTACAATTGGAAAGTTCTGTGTAACTACCACCTTTGTGGAGTGGTATAACATGGGATGTTTTCCAGATGGTGAGGATGGAGTTTTCTGTTATGGTTCTATTGATTAAGATGGAGATGCGAAATGCTATGACATCTGCAGCTTTTTGTAGATGTTCTGCGGGGAGGAGGTCTGCAGCTAGAGTGGTAGGTTTGAATTTGTTAATAAGGGATCTAATAAGTGAGGTTAAGACTGGTTGCAAGCTAAAAGAGAGTTGAGTGGAAAGTGTAGCTGTGATGGAATTAGAGCATATGGGAGCTAATTGATTGGCATGGGTCTGTATAGTCTCTGTGAAAAAAACTATTAAAGGTATTGGCAGTGTCCTCTAGGGGGTTTTGGGTAGATATGGAAGGAGTTGGTGTAGTAGTTTGGCCTGGATGAAGAAGTTTGTTTAGACCTGCCCAGAACATTTGGGGTTTATTTTGGTGTTTTTGTTGATGGTTATAGTAGTATTTTTTATCTAGTAGTATGGATTTTTTGAGCCATTCCTAAGCTGACGATATCTTAGCTGGTCTAGTGTAGCTTTAGTTGTTCGCCAGATGGCCCATGCTTTATTTCTAAGTTTGATTTTTAATTTGGTATCTTTTGTAAGCCATGATATAATTTTTGTTTTAGTTCTAATAGTTCATGCAGGAGCATGAGAATAAGGATGGTAAGGAATTTAGTGTTAAAGTATGCAATGGCATCCTCTAGTGGCAGTTGTTTTAGGATTGACCAGTTGCATAATTTAAGTTCATTCTGGAAATTGGTGGGATTGAAGTTCTTATTGTTTCAAACTGTTTTGTATGTGGGTTGTGGGGATTCTCAGCTTTGTTCTTAATAATGTAGGTAGGACAGTGACCACTTAGGTCATCAGGGAGTGTCACAGACTTGTAAAAATGGGAGTGACTATTGATAAGTATCCAATCTAGGATACTTTCTTTGTTAGATGGTTTACTGATTCTAGTAAGAGAGGATATTATTTGTTTGAATCCATATAGATTTATGAGGGCAGTAGGGGTTTCAGAGGAGCAGGAGTTCCAATGTATATTGAAGTCTCTAAAATAAGGGATTCTTGAGGGTTGGTATTAGAAAACCAGTGGAAAATAACTTTTAGGGTGTTTGTTTTATTGCCAGGGGGAATGTAGACACAAACAATGTTTATGCATTTGTTGTTATTAATTCGTAATTTGGTAATAAGAATTTCTGCGTTATTGGAAAGTGGTGGTTGTAGGGAATCTCTAATAACATTTAGTGTAATTTTATAAAGTATAGCTACCACTCCTCCCTTCCTAGTAGGGTAGTCTAGTCTAAGTATGTTGTACTCAGGTGGTAGTACCTCATTGTCAGCAGATGTAGGTTTTAGCCAGGTTTCTGTAAGACATAATATGCCAGGGGTATGAACAGCTATGAGGGCATGCAGGTTGTCGACTTTATTATTTATGCTTCTGATATTTAAGTGAAGGGCCAAGAGTCAGCCTGGGAGCCTGCTTAGGGGTTATTGGGTAGATAGCTTGGTAAAATGTAAGTTAATATTACCAGGTGAAGATGGGCCAGGGTTTGGATGGATGCCACCTTCCATTATTAGTTTGTAATGTAGACTGACTATGAGCTTTAAAAATGTATTTATTCATTTTTGATAGTGTTTAGTTCTGGGAGTCATATTTTTGGATCTAATGGAGTGGCGGGTTATAGGGGATGGGGGATTAGTTATAATGGGAATTGTTAACTGATCTATTGTATTTGAAGATACTGGGGAGGTGGTTTGACATATTGGGTAATGGAATCCTAGGTAGTACTGATTTTCATAGATGGTAAGCATCAGAGGTAATAAAGAAAATAGTTGTGAGTTTTTTGGAGGTAAAGATGCAAGTAGTTGGGACATTTTAGAGTTAGTTATGGTGGGGAGGATTTTATAAGGAGAAAGGGAAGATGGGGTTACAAAAGGGAGTATTCACTTGTGATGTGAGAGTTGATAGTTGGGTAGATAACAAAGAGAGTGTGGCTACAGCAATAAAAAATTTAGCAGTGTAGGGGTGGGTGAGAATAGGGGGCAGGTTGTGGTGCGGAGCGAGCAAGAGCACAGTGAGGGTGAGTGGAGTGGGGCTTAACCAGACCACAAGATTCCAAGAGCCAGTGAATACAAAGTAAGTACTTTAGGCAATGTAATATATATATATATATATATATATATATATATATATATATATATATATATATATATATATATATATATATTTATATATATATATATATATATATATATATATATATATATATATATATATATATATAGATAGATAGATAGATAGATATTCTTCACTTTTTTGATTGTTTAGAATATCTTTGTTCCCTTTTTACACAGTTTTGCTTGTCTGTAGCGATTTTTACTGAAAATTGTATGAGAATAGATACATTTACGTATATGACCTCTATTAGTTAAAATGGGTATAAAGCATGATTTAAGCAACCTTATAAAGGGGCAAGTTATAGCACTGCACTCCAAAGGCTACTCCCAACATGATATTGCTAAACGTTTGTCTATTTCATGATGTGGAGTACAAAATATCATTCATTTGGGCGTGCAACACATTATGCTAACTATGGCCATGATTGCAAAACATCACTCAGAGTGGACAGATGTCTGAAGAGCATTGTTACATCAAGTCCTCACACTTTGTATGTTTGAAGTACTCATCTGTCTAAACAATGGGGAATTAATATCAGTTCTAGAACAATTAGGCAATATCTAGCAGAAATTTTAATCTAGTGGCAAGAAGACTGGCTAAGAAACCTGTGATGACAAAGAAGCAGCTTTGAGATCAGATAACGTTTTGTCATGCCTTGAAAGATAAGTTTGCAGAGTGTTGGGAACAAGTGCCGTTTACTGATGAAAGTACATTTCAGCAAGTGTGAGGATCAGGCTACAATTACATGAGTCATCCTGTTGGTGAACACCTAAATGCAAAGTATATGATTAAGACAATCAAACATCCTCCATCCATCATGGTATGGGGAGCCATCTCAGTGAGAGGGTGTTGCCAAATTCACATATTCAGCAAAAGTGAAAAAGTGAATGCTGTGACGTAAATTTCTGTGCTGAACTCAAAAGTAAAACTCCATACAAACATTTCTGGAAAAACAATATTTCAGCAGGATTTAGCTCCTTGGCATACAGCCAAGACAGTCAAGAAATGGTTTGCCTACAACCACATTCTGCTACTTCCAAACTGGCCATCAAATTCGCCAGATCTTAACATCATAGAAGATTCCTGAAATATCATGAAGAAGAAAGTGGCAACACATTGGCCAACCTCAGAAATGGATTCAAAAGATGTCATCAAACATGTTTGGGTGACTGAGATCATGTCAGAATATTGCAAATCATTGGTTCACAGCATGCCATCAAGCATCAAGGCCGTGTTGAATAATAAGGGAAATCCTACCAAATATTGACTGTTAGATATATAGAATTTTGTTTTTCTTTGTTTATCAATAAATATTTGCTTTTCAGGCTGAATGCAGCTACAGTAATTGTTGTTATATTTCAAAAAGACAAGAAGCAAGCAATATTAATCAAATAATTGAAATGGCCTTATTATTTGGCAACTACTGCATACAGCCAAATTGATCAAAGTAAATTATTTTTGGGTACAAACTGTTTTAGTTTATCTACATAAATAGACATATAAATGTTATAGTCTACATGTAGAACAGGTACACATCTATATGAAGAACATAATTGGGGATCCTTGCCTTATTTTAATATTGGACATATTAACAAATATTTCCATGTGGGAGGAATAGTTACTCCTTTTGTATATCAGTAAGAGCAGTATTACAAATTTGAATCATATGTATAGGTAGTAATTTAAAATTTTAAATATGTCTAGAGTTATTCCATATATACTAGAGCTTTATTTGACTTTAAGGGTTTTATTTTGTCTGCTATTTCCCTATAAGTAATGTTTTTGAATATTATTTCATTTAGACTCAGAAATATTTTTGTTTTTAGGTTATCTATATTGATGAAAGATTTGATTTCTGTGCCAGAAATTTCACTTTGTAAAGAAATCATATTAAGAGAAATGTAATACTGTTTGAAACATTCTAAAATGTTCTCTATGTCAGTATAGTTTGTCTTATTTTCAATATCTTTAATCACTTGAATATAATTTATACACTCCTTTAGACAGACTATGTAAATGTCTGGGTGATACAATATAGGATTTTAATTTCCTTTTTCTAAAGCTAATTATATTTTATGTTAAAGTAATTGTAACTTCTTCTTCTTCTTCTTCAGCTTTTTCCAAGTTAGGGGTCGCCACAGCAGAACACCTGCCCTCTCATGATTGGCAGTGGAGTTTTACGGTGTCAAGTTGTCAGCCCAGTGCCCAACCTTCCACAGAAGGCAGACACATGCATACAGTTACATCTAAGACCAATTAAGAGTGTCCAATCCACCTACAGCATGTCTTTGGGATGTGGGAGGAAACCAGAGCACCCGGAGGAAACCCACCCAACCACAGGGAGGACATGTAGACTCAGCACAGAAGGCACCCCAGCCAAGGATCAAACTGGAGAACCTCTTGCTGTGAGGCAACAATGCTAACCGCTGCAGCACCATGGCCACCCATATGTTAAAGTAATTGTAAATATTTTTCATTTAAATAGACAATTTCTTGTTTTCTGTCAGTGTGTATATTTCATTGAATTTTAACCTTATTATATATATATATATATATATATATATATATATATATATATATATATATTTTTTTTTTTTTTTCAATCAAGTAATTCAGTCCACTTATTAAGAGTTTTGGCTGAAGGACAAAGTCTTACATTTTAGCATCTGTAGTTTCAGGATTATTTAAAATATAATTACAGTTGGCTCCAATTATTAACAGACCTTCAGAGTTTTTCAATATATAATCTAGAATCTTTAGTTAGATTAACCCCCATCTCTGTAAACCAATAAATGTTCATAAGAGCCCAAATTCTTTTATTCTGTTTAATTATTATAACTGAGATGATACCATCATTATCTTTATACTTATGAATTATATGTAGCATTAATATATCTAGTTTCATCATTAGTCCCCTTCTTTTGCTTTTAAAAGTTAATTGAGATACCATTTTGTATTAACTTGGTGGCCAAATGTCTGTATCTGAAAGTTTAATATGTTTCTTGAAAAAATCTATATGAACATTATTAATATTAAGGTATTTTAATAAACATCACCCTTTGGAAGCATTTAAACCATTAACAAACTCCATTATATTAAATAAAAATGAAAATTGTATGGTGTAAACATTTTTTTTGCAATTGATACTTGAACTGACTGCAGATTTGAATCAATCCTCAATAAATAACAATAATGGTAATAATAAAGTAAGTTTATTTTTCCAACCATACCAGAATATTCAAAAATTAAAAAAAAACATTAACTAGATTATGCAGAAAGTATACTGATATCATCATGGAATTTAATAAAATACTAGCCTAGCTATGAACTAGTCCCTCAACTACAATAATAAAAAAATGAACTAAGAACACAGCTCTACTGTTAATGTAAATTAAATTTCTGTAAGAAAGTTATATCTATTTTTCTGACAGCAATCTCACATTCTTTTGAACATCATTTTTCCTGTTCTATTTCTCCCCTTTATTCCCTTTACTCTTACCAAGTCATCCATCTTTTTATTCTTTCATCTATCATCATTTTTCTCTTACTTTTCTACTCCTTGCCCTCATGCCTTGGGCAGTCTTTTTTTCATTATTTCTTTCTATTTCACTTCTTTTCCTCTATTTTTATCATTTTTTTCTGTTGTTCTCTATTTTTTCATTTTAGTTCTACTTTGTCTAGTGGCCCATCATCCTCTTCCTCCATTCCCTTCTTCCCCCTTTCCTTTTCTGATTTTATTTCCTCATATTCATTTTCTTCCCTTTCCTTTCTTTTCATTCACTTTTGTCCCTTTCCCTCTTTTTCTTTCCTCTTTTTCCTCAGTCCCCTCTCCATCACTCCTCACAATTTATTACAAATTTCCACTGATTTTATTTGACTATTTCAAACTAGGAGTATAATCAGTTAATTGCTATTCACTAATATTCATGCTGCATATTTATTGCTAAACAGTTAAAAATAAGAATCATAAAACAAGCTACTATAACAAGTAAAACTTAATTACTTAAGAACTGTAAAAAAGTTGGGTGGGGAATAATCAAGAAAACTCATAATATCAGTGATAATTTAGAAAAATTATATTTCTCTATATAACAGTAAAACAGTAATAAATCATAAGAAACAATTTGATTAATATTATTTCATGAGATGTGATATCTCAAAAGGCATATTCTTTATTAATGTTTTTCTCCCTCCTCTTCCTCTTTTTTGATGACATGCTTTCTCTAGTTTTTCTTTACTGCTGCAGGCCAATTCTTATGCAAAAATGAAGTATGATCAAGAAAACAAGTTTTATTGTTAGGTTAAAGTATTTGTTCTATAATAATTAACTATAATTTTCCATTTACCCCTCCATCAATCATTTTTTTACATTTCAAGTAATTCCCTCTTTACATCTTGTGGTAAATGTTAAGTCATGTCTCACTTCCTGGTAAGAAAAAGTACCCTTTCTTCATGAGCAGACAGGAAGCACTAAACTTCTGTAACTAGAATATGGGACTATGAACATGATAAATTAAAGTACTCTTTCCACTCATCTCCTTTCTTCCCCTCTTTCTTCCCTAAGTACCCTTCCCACATGAAGAACAGGGAGAAAGAGCAGAGAAATGAAGATTACATGAACAACTTGACAAAATTTATTCTAAAATCAAGTCTTTTACCACTTGCAATACAACATGAGTGATGCCACTTGACCAATAGCAGTACAAGCAGTTCTAGCTAATAAATACAACTAATTGGAAGAAACAAAACTTTTCAACAACTCAAGTGTAGAAGCTCATAAGAAGACTACAACCACTACGAAAGAAAATGATCTCTATGCTTCTCACTATTCAGAAATGAATGTTCTCTACATTTTTCTTGTCTGCCCACTATTCCCTCGTTGCCAAGTAGAAAACTTTCACCAAAACATCACCCCAAGAGAAAGCTTAGTCACATCATTAAGTGTATACCAAGCATCAAAACAAAACATAGAAAGTGTCATGAAAGTCCCACAAGCCATTAAGTATACTAACAACTCTTTCATCTACCAAGAAGCAACAAACCCAGGAAAGTATCCAAGGTAAAAGACAGTAGTAATATTAAATCATCTGGTTTAAGCATATCAGTCTCATAACAAGACCCTCAGAAGGTCTGATGTCAGATATTGAAAAATATTTATGAGACACTTCAAGATTAACCCACACCTGAATCATAATATTACAAAAGCATCTTTCAACTTTTCCTTCATAGCCATGTAGCAATACATCACAACCAGTCTCCAGTGATGAAACAAGGTAAGAAGTAGAATCTACTTAAATGTAATAAGCCTTTCACATTGTTGCTTGTGGTTTGAGGAGGGAAATAAGAAAAAAATGTTTACAACTGAATAAACAGTTTGTTGACCATTTCTTCCTCTATAAGCCCATCGATATTAACAATTATCATTGGTATGAAATATGATACTATACTACAAACGAGAAAAATAAAAAAATTGAAATATATAAACTACATACAAGGCAATAGCATTCAACAGCAGCACAAATAGGATCACAGAATCATAGGAAATTACTAGGCTAACAGCCCCAGGGCCCTTACAAGTCTAGCCAAGTTCAACCCATGAGGGACACAGGTGGAACCTCCAGGGTAAATTTCCAGTTACCCATCCAGTTACCCATCCAATCGTCCAAATTACCCTTAAATAGGGCCAATAAGAGGCTTTGTTTAACATGAATAGAATTGTTCCAAAGGTGGGGCAACCTCTGTGAGACAAATCCATCTCTCCAGCAAGTTCTGTTGATGTTACATTCCAGGTTAAGGTCCTTTGAGTGAGTGATAGATGTGCCATTTGACTTACAAATGGGCAGCATTTCCATTAAAGCTGGGTCAGAGATTGCTCTATATGCAAGTCACAGATCACCTCTGAGCAGTCTGTATGACACAGAGTAAGGTGACAATGATTTCAGTCTGTCTGCAAAAGACAGATCTTGAAGACCCTGCATTTTCTTTATAAGGAACATTTGTTATCCCTCCAATAGCTGCAGATATTTGGAAAGTAACATGCCAAAAGGAACATTCTACTCTGTTATTGGCCCAATGTGATAAGAGTACAGGGGGGTTGTAATCTCTTTATTCTGGAGGCAATGTCCTTACTTATGAGATGATCAGTATAAAATGCCATTTTTACCACTGTAGAGACATGGTGATCAAAGTTAAGATTGCTGTCGACCTGTGTGCCTGGATCTCTCACCACTTACTGTGTGCTTAGGGTATTGCTATTGATGTGGCTGTTTGCAGGAACATCACCCTTGCTGAAGGGGATGATGATGCATTTTTTTGCATTAAGTTTACCACCATGACTTTGGCACCAGTCATTAGTCTGTGTAAGATCTTCTTGCAGGATGTTGACATTGCTAGGGATTTCAATGCAGTCATCTGCAAACGTTGTCAACCACAGTCCTTTAGTTTTAGCCTGCACTTCAGAGAAGTAGATTACAAAAAGTAGGGATCCCAGAACTGATCCCTGTGGAACATCACTGGTTATGGGTTTGCTGGAGGAGGTGGAGTCCTCTATTTTGACTGTATGAGTTCTATCAGTGAGACAGTTTGCAACCCACCTGAAAATATATGGATTGATACCCAGCTGGGTGAGTCTATCAATGATGCCTGAGTGGGGAATTGTGTCAAAGGCCTTGGCTAAGTCTAGGTAGTCTGTATGCACATATTTGCCTGTATCTAGGACTTTCGTGACAGTCTCAAAGAAGTCCACCAAGTTTAAGAGGCATGATCTCCCCATCACACAAGTCAAATTAAATAAGTATTTCTAAATACAAGGCAGTAGCATTCAACAGCAGCAGTATATCATGCTAGATTCTAGTGTTTTGCTTGATATAGAGAGGGGAAACTATTATTTGTGGTAAAATTATAAGTTATAAGTTGATAATATTTAAAAAATAAGCAAACAGAGGTGATCTCCTAGACACTTAATTATGGATTGTGGAATGACTGTATCAGTAGTTACTACACTATTAAGTCTGATTTGGAATTGAGAAAAATGAAATACAATTTAATAGATACTATGTTAATGTTTGAATTTATTAGATATTAGTCTCGTTCCCTTTTATTTTATAAGCAGGCTGAACACTTTTGAATCATTTAAATAATTAGTTGGAGAGTTTTGTTGTGGCAGAGGACTTGTTTACTTTTAGTTTCTTTTTCTTAGAGTCTGATTAGGCAGAGTTTTTGTAGATCTCATAGGATTAGGGGAAGACCAGTCCATGTCTTCTGTAATAGAGATGGTGTTGTTATTCGTTATTTAAGTCATGGCATCTTCAATAGTGTTAAAATTTCTTGATTCACTCTGATGCTGTATTCTTATTCTTACTGAAGAAATTATTTGAGCGTTTATGATATTTTGTTTCAGTAGTTTAATAAGAAACTAGCTTTTCATTCTTTTCTCAATAACTTCTGAGGTGTAGTCATTGTCAAATCTAATGTCATATTGTCCAAACCTTAAAGGAGCTTTTGCCGAGCCAATTTTAGAACCAGTTCCTTGTGAAGAAATTATAGCAATTTTATTACAATGGATCTTTGAGATGACAAAAATGGTTTCCCAGGGGAGAAATTGGCTCTTTCAGTGCCATGAGAAAAATCCTTCTGTAAGTTAAAAACTTTGGAATCCAAGAGGATAAGAAGAATATCATATGTTCTCCTTCTCTAGCAGACTGAAAATTCTAAGATTATAGCTTTTCTCTCTGTCTATTCTCAAGGTCATCAATTTTATTTTGTAACTAAGTATTCTCTGTGAAAAGAAACTCAGGTTGTATATCTGGCATTGACAGCAGTTAAAGCAGTTTCCATGTCAGATCATTTTAATTGCTTCTTCTTTTGGCTTTTCCCGGTTAGGGGTCGCCACAGCAGATCATCTGTCCGCTCATGATTGGCAGTGGATTTTTACAGTGTCGAGTTGCCAGCCCGGTGCCCAACCTTCCACAGAAGGCATACACATGCACACACTCACACCTAGGGCCAATTTAGAGTGTCCAATCCACCTACTGCATGTCTTTGGGAGGAAACCGGAGCACCCGGAGGAAACCCACTCGACCACAAGGAGGACATGCAGACTCCGCACAGAAGGCACCCCAGTTGAGAATCGAACCGGAGAACCTCCTGCTGTGAGGCGACAATGCTAATCGCTGCACCACCGTGGCCACCCAGATCATTTTAATTGCTGCTGTTGTAATATTTCTTTCAATATACTTGTTTGGTTAGAGCAGTTCTCTTTTAAATTATATAAATTTTCAAGTGTATGTTTTACCACACATGCAGGGGTGTGATTTAATGTTAATAGTACAGACAACCAAACAGTGGATATGTGGATGGTTTGGAATGTTGATACAGGTAAGTTGAGTTGGGGGGATGAGTGTGTGTGTGTGTGTGTGTGTGTGTGTGTGTGTGTGTGTGTGTGTGTGTGTGTGTGTGTGTGTGTGTGTGTGTGTGTGTGTGTGTGTGTGTGTGTGTGTGTGTGTGTGTGTGTGTGTGTGTGTGTGTGTGTGTGTGGGTGTGTGTGTATGTGCAAGTAATGGGTTAGGGTCAGGGATGAGTGAAGGATGGGTGCTGTGTGTTTGTGTGCAGGTTTGTGTATTTTAGGGTAAAGGTAAACTTAGGTTAGTGGATAGATGTAGTGTTTGTGCGTGTTTATGAATCTTTGTATATCTGAGTCTGTCTTGTGTAGTGGCAGTGTTATGGGAAGGTTTTAATGAGATTAAGGTGTAGGGTTAGGGTTGGGAGAAGGGGCAGTGTTAGTGTTAGGGTTACCACCCATTACTAAGGTGGTACAGAGGGCCAGAGCAGAGGGTTATCACAAGTTTGCAATGTTTTACTGAAGGGTCTCACTTTGTTTCTATAGCCAGAGTCCCATTGATTATTACCATTATAGATTTTAAACTTTATGTGAGATGTTTAAATCATAATTACATTTTTAATATCCTGGCTGATGTTTAATGCATTGCAAGTTATGTTTGATTTTTCATGTCATTACTTTCAATATACTTTATAGACCTAGGTCATGGTTGAAAAATGTCTTGGTCTATTGACCAATCCAACCACATGGTTAACAAAGAGAAAAATGAAACAAAGAAAGAAAGAAAGAAAGAAAGAAGACTGCAGATTGGATTATTCTGGTCTCACAACCCATCATGTTCAGCATACAATTAAGGATTCTGTGCTAGGTTGGAAGAGCATTATAGCATAGTGGTGTCTGTTTTACATATAAAGTGTTATATGGCAGTAATCCTCTTATAGTCTACTGAAGTGTGAATCACCTAAGAACTGCCATTAAACTTAAGACACTAAGACAAAGTGACCAGAGACATTTGCCCTTCATGGAAAGGGATTTCAGGCTGAGAATGGCGGTACTAGGTGGTCATGAAAACAGGAAGCTGGGAAGCTATAAAATACCAGAGAAGAAAGTCCTGTGGCTATACTAAAAGGGTAACCGGTAAATAACTCACTGATTTAGGTACAGCAGTTTGGCTTGAAATTCTGAAAGACAACTGGGGTGTTCCTCTTGCGGGACAGTCCCTGAGTTAGTTTATGTAGATATGGGAGTGAAGCAGGAACACTAATTTTCTATTTTTTACTAGAATTGATTATGCCATTGTCACTTAGTGCTAATTAACAAGCAGCACTTAAGAGTAACTGTTGACAATGAATTACTCTACAGATGTGTGTCTGTGTATTTGTTGGGGGAACTTTCCTACTTACCTGATAATGCATACAGACACACATATCTCACAATTAGTGTAGGGTATTAAAGCAGTCACTTGTTAACAAACTGTTTATTGTAGAGCAGAGTTTGATTCTCACAACCTCCTTTTATCTACTGTTTGACTGAGCAAGCAACTTAACCTAACATTTCTCCT